>NC_059203.1:5126376-5393876 GCF_020615455.1 Coregonus clupeaformis
TGTCATCTCTCGTCTGGATTACGGCAACTCGCTGTTGGCTGGGCTCCCTGCCTGTGCCATTAAACCCCTACAACTCATCCAGAACGCTGCAGCCCGTCTGGTGTTCAACCTTCCCAAGTTCTCTCACGTCACCCCGCTCCTCCGCACACTCCACTGGCTTCCAGTTGAAGCCAGCATCTGCTACAAGACCATGGTGCTTGCCTACGGAGCTGTGAGGGGAATGGCACCTCCGTACCTTCAGGCTCTGATCAGTCCCTACACCCAAACGAGGGCATTGCATTCATCCACCTCTGGCCTGCTGGCCCCCCTACCTTTGCGGAAGCACAGTTCCCGCTCAGCCCAGTCAAAACTGTTCGCTGCTCTGGCACCCCAATGGTGGAACAAGCTCCTTCACGACGCCAGGACAGCGGAGTCACACACCCCCTTCCGGAGACACTTGAAAGCCTACCTCTTTAAGGAATACCTGGGATAGGATAAAAGTAATCATTCTAACCCCAAAAAAGAAAATATATATATATACAGTGGGGGAAAAAAGTATTTAGTCAGCCACCAATTGTGCAAGTTCTCCCACTTAAAAAGATGAGAGAGGCCTGTAATTTTCATCATAGGTACACTTCCACTATGACAGACAAAATGAGAAAAAAAAATCCAGAAAATCACATTGTAAGATTTTTTATGAATTTATTTGCAAATTATGGTGGAAAATAAGTATTTGGTCAATAACAAAAGTTTCTCAATACTTTGTTATATACCCTTTGTTGGCAATGACACAGGTCAAACGTTTTCTGTAAGTCTTCACAAGGTTTTCACACACTTGCTGGTATTTTGGCCCATTCCTCCATGCAGATCTCCTCTAGAGCAGTGATGTTTTGGGGCTGTCGCTGGGCAACACGGACTTTCAACTCCTCCAAAGATTTTCTATGGGTTGAGATCTGGAGACTGGCTAGGCCACTCCAGGACCTTGAAATGCTTCTTACGAAGCCACTCCTTCGTTGCCCGGCGGTGTGTTTGGCATCATTGTCATGCTGAAAGACCCAGCCACGTTTCATCTTCAATGCCCTTGCTGATGGAAGGAGGTTTTCACTCAAAATCTCACGAATATATGGCCCCATTCATTCTTTCTTTACACGGATCAGTCGTCCTGGTCCCTTTGCAGAAAAAAACAGCCCCAAAGCATGATGTTTCCACCCCCACGCTTCACAGTAGGTATGGTGTTCTTTGGATGCAACTCAGCATTCTTTGTCCTCCAAACACGACGAGTTGAGTTTTTACCAAAAAGTTCTATTTTGGTTTCATCTGACCATATGACATTCTCCCAATCCTCTTCTTGATCATCCAAATGCACTCTAGCAAACTTCAGATGGACCTGGACATGTACTGGCTTAAGCAGGGGGACACGTCTGGCACTGCAGGATTTGCAGTGCAGAGCAAAGTTTTCATATTTATCACTGCTGTTTATATCCCACCAGATGCAGTGTTTCTAGTGGGCGGAGACTTTAATGCGGGGAGACTGAAATGCGTTTTACCCCACTTTTACCAACACCCTGTGCCACAAGAGGCACTAATACTCTGGACCACTTTTATTCTACAAACAAGGCCCTCCCTCGCCCTCCCCTCTGCAAATCAAACCATGACTCTATCCTCCCGGCATCCTGTCTACGAACAAAAACTCAAACAGGAAGTACCAGTGATGCACTCAGTATGGAAGTGGTCCGACAAAGCGGACGCTAAGCTACAAGACTGCTCCGATCGCACAGATTGAAATATGTTCCGGTATTC
Source organism: Coregonus clupeaformis (assembly GCF_020615455.1). NCBI lineage: Eukaryota > Metazoa > Chordata > Actinopteri > Salmoniformes > Salmonidae > Coregonus > Coregonus clupeaformis. The sequence goes on from NC_059203.1 coordinate 5,128,156, forward strand.
ATCCATTAACATTGAGGAGTTTACCACTTCAGTCACGAGCTTCATTAATAAGTGCATTGACAACGTCATCCCAACAGTGACGGTAGATTCCCAAACCAAAAGCCATGGATTACAGGTAGTAAACCGCGCTGGGCTAAAGGCTATAGTTACCGCTTTCAAGGAACGGGACACGGACATGGGCGCTTACAAGAAAGCCCGCTATGACCACCGACGAGCCATCAAACATGGAAAAGGTCAATATAGGACCAAGAAAGAATCCTACTATTCCGGCTCCAACGCTCGACGGATGTGAAAGGGCTTGCAGACTATCACGGATTACAAAGGAAAACACTGCTGTCTCGGACGACTGTGTGATCTCGCTCTCCATGGCTGATGTGAGTAGGACTTTTAAACAGGTTAACACTCGCAAGGCCGCTGGGCTAGATGGAATATCAGGGCATGTTCTCAGCTGGCAAGTGTCTTCAAGGACATTTTCAACCTCTTTTTGTCCCATTTTCAACATCTCTTTGTCTCTTTGTCCAACATCTTTCAAGCAGACCACCATTGTCCTTGTTCCCATGAACTGAAAGGTAACCTGCATAAATCACTATCGTCCTGTAGCATCACATCTGTAACCATAAAATGCTTTGAAATGCTGGTCATGGCTCACATTAACACCATCATCTCAGACACATTAGACCCACTGCAATTCACATACCGCCCCAACAGATCCACAGATGACGCAATCTCAATTGCACTTCACACTGCCCTCTCCCACCTGGACAAGAGGGGAAATACCTATGTGAGAATGCTGTTCATAGACTACTGCTCAGAGTTCAGCAACATATTCCCCTCCAAGCTTATCACCAAGCTCTGGACCCTGGGACTGAACACCTCCCTCTGCAACTGGATCCTGGACTTCCTGACAGACATATCCGCCACGCTGACCCTCAACACGGTTGTGCGCTTAATCCTCTCCTGTACTCCCTATTCACTGATGACTGCGTGGCCACGCATGACTCCAATGCTATCATCAAGTTTGCTGATGACACGACGGTTGTAGTTCATTAACAACAATGAGACAGCCAGTGTGGTGCCAGGACAACAACCTCTCCCTAACGTCAGCAAGACAAAGGAGCTGATCGTGGACTATGGAGGGGCGATCATGCCCCCATTCACATCGACGGGCATTTTGTGGAGAGGGTCGACAGCTTCAAGTTCCTCGGTATCCACATCATTAAGGACTTAACATGGGCTGAAAAGATTTAGCTCTCAGATCCTCCAAAGTTTCTACAGCTGCACCGTTGAGAGCATCTTGACTGGCTGCATCACCGCCTGGTATGGCAACTGCACAACCCTTGATCGGAAGGCGCTACAGAGAGTGCTTAATTTGCCTCTCGGTTTTCGGTTTGGTTCCGGAACCTATGTGGCCGGATCCGGTACCTCTTATGGCATGTCGATTTGGGTTGGGCCAGCCCGGGTTTATGGTTTGCGCAACATTGTAACCTGTGTTTGAGACCAAAGCGTGGCCGTGGCGGTGTGAAAACCGTGCCTGTATCTCTCACAGAACTAGAATGAGATTCACTTTCTATGATCTCCCTCCCTCCCTCTCTCTGCTCTGATAGACACACCTCCAGCATTGGACTTCACAGCAGTTTTTTTTAAATCTCAGATTCTCAGTTTGTCTTTGTCAAAATAGCCTGTCATTTCGATCATTTGTGCAGTATTATGGTTCTTTCAAGACAACTGGGAACTGAGAAAAACGGGAGGTAAAACTATTAGCGTACGTCAATGATCTGCAGGTTGGGAAATCAGAGCTCTAGAAAGAGGCCTGAGTTCCAGACTTGGAGTTCCGAGTTGGATTACCGTTCAAAAGGAATTTGCCCAGTCGGTGCTAGTTTTTTCTGAGTTCCACGATGTCGTGAATGCACTGAAGTCAGAGATTTACCAGGTCCGAATTCCGAGTTCCCAGTTGTTATGAACGCAGCATTAAAAAAGATAATGCAAAAGGTTTCAGTCATGTAAAAGGATGTAGAATTGCATGAAATGGCTAACATTTTCCCGGACATTAGGCAACTCAAAATGTTTCCTATGTGTGCAACTTCTGTAATGCCTCTATTCCACTGCTCTATGCCTCTACTCTACTGCTCTATGTCTCTACTCTACTGCTCTACTCTACTGCTCTATGTCTCTACTCTACTGCTCTATGTCTCTACTCTACGTCTAGTCCTACTCTACTGCTCTATGTCTCTACTCTACTGCTCTATGTCTCTACTCTACTGCTATGTCTCTACTCACTGCTCTATGTCTCTACTCTACTGCTCTATGTCTCTACTCTACTGCTTCATGTCTCTACTTCTACTGCTCTATGCTCTCTACTCTACTGTCTCCATGTCTCTACTCTACTGCTCTATGCTCTCTACTCTACTGTCATGTCTCTACTTCTACTGCTCTATGTCTCTACTCTACTGTCTATGTCTCACTCTACTGCTCTATGTCTCTACTCTACTGCTCTATGCCTCTACTCTACTGCTCTATGTCTCTACTTCTACTGCTCTATGTCTCTACTCTACTTGCTCTATGCCTCTATCTACTGCTCTATGTCTCTACTCACTGCTCTAGTCTCTACTCTACTGCTTCTATGTCTCTACTTCTACTGCTCTATGTCTCTACTCTACTGTCTATGTCTCTACTCTACTGCTCTATGTCTCACTCTACTGCTCTATGTCTCTACTCTACTGCTCTATGTTCTCTACTCTACTGCTCTATGTCTCTACTCTACTGCGCTATGCTCTCTACTTCTACTGTTTCTATGTCTCTACTCTACTGCTCTATGCCTCTACTCTACTGCTCTATGTCTCTACTCTACTGCTCTATGCCTCTACTCTACTGCTCTATGCCTCTACTCTACTGCTCTATGTCTCTACTCACTGCTCTATGTCTCTACTCTACTGCTCTATGCTCTACTCTACTGCTCTATGTCTCTACTCTACTGTTCTATGCCTCTACTCTACTGTCTCTATGTCTCTACTCTACTGTTCTATGTCTCTACTCTACTGCTCTATGCCTCTACTCTACTGCTCTATGCTTACTCTACTGCTCTATGCTTCACTACGCTCTCTGTCTCTACTCTACTGCTCTATGTCTCTACTCTATGTCTCTACTCTACTGCTCTATGTCTCTACTCTACTGCTCTATGTCTCTACTCTACTGCTCTATGTCTCTACTGTCTATGCCTCTACTCTACTGTCTATGTCCTACTCTACTGCTCTATGCTCTACTACTCTATGTCTCTACTCTACTGCTCTATGTCTCTACTCTACTGCTCTATGTTCTCTACTGTCTATGTCTCTACATACTGCATCTACTCTACTGCTCTATGTCTCACTCTACTCACTCTACTGTCTCTATGTCTCTACTCTACTGCTCTATGTCTCTACTCTAGTCTCTACTCTACTGTTTCTATGCCTCTACTCTACTGCTCTATGTCTCTACTCTACTGCTCTATGTTCTACTCTATGTTCTACTCTACTGTTCTATGCCTCTACTCTACTGCTCTATGTCTCTACTGCTCTATGCCTCTACTCTACTGCTCTATGTCTCTACTCTACTGCTCTATGTCTCTACTGCTCTATGTCTCTACTCTACTGCATCTATGCTCTACTGCTCTATGTCTCTACTCACTGCTCTATGTCTCTACTCTACTGCTCTATGTCTCTACTCTACTGCTCTATGCCCTACTCTATGTCTATCTCTACTCTACTGCTCTATGCCTCGACTCTACTGTTATGTCTCTACTCCACTGCTCTATGTCCTACTTCCACTGCTCTATGCCTCTACTCTACTGCTCTATGCCTCTACTCTACTGTTTATGTCTACTGCTCATGTCTCTACACTCTCTATGTTCTACTCACTGCTCTATCTCACTCATTTAGTCTCTACTCTACTGTCATGTCCCCTATGTATGTCTCTACTCACTGCTCTATGTCTCTACTCTACTGCTCTATGTTCTACTATTTTATGTCTCTACTCTACTGTCTCATGCTCTACTCTATGTCTATGTCTCTACTCTACTGCTCTATGCCCCTCTATGCTCTATGTTCTACTATGCTTATGTTCTACTCTACTGTCTATGCCCTCTACTCTACTGCTCTATGCCACTCACTGCTCTATGCTCTACTCTACTGCTCTATGTCTCTACCCTACTGCTCTATGCCTCTACTCTACTGCTCATGCTACTCTACTGCTCTATGCCCACTCTACTGTTCTATGTCTACTGCTCTATGTCCTACTCTACTGTCTCTATGCTCTCTACTCCACTGCTCATGCTTATATGTTCATGTCTCTACCTACTGTCTATGTCTCTACTCTACTGTCTATGTCTCTACTCTACTGCTCTATGTCTCTACTCTACTGTCTCTATGTCTCTACTCTACTGCTCTATGTCTCTACTCTACTGTCTATGTCTCTACTCTACTGCTCTATGCCTCTACTCTACTGCTCTATGTCTCTACTCTACTGCTCTATGCCTCTACTCTACTGCTCTATGTCTCTACTCTAATGTCTCTACTCTACTGCTCTATGTCTCTACTCTACTGTCTCTATGCCTCTACTCTACTGCTTCTATGTCCCTACTCTACTGATTATGACTCACTGCTCTATCCTCTATCTACTGCTCTATGTCCTATGTTCTATGTCTTACACTGCTCTACTGTTCTATGCCCTCTACTCTACTGCTCTATGTCTCTACTGCTATGTCCCTACTTCTACTGTTTCTATGTCTCGACTTCCACTGCTCCATGCTCTACTTACTGTTTAGCCTCTACTTCACTGCTCTAGCCTCTACTCTACTGTTTTATCTCTACTCTACTGTAGTCAGTCTCTACTCTACTGCTCTATGTCTCTACTCTACTGCTCTATGTCTCTACTTCTACTGTTCTATGCTCTCTACTCTACTGTTTCTATGTCTTACTCTACTGTTTTATCTCTACTCTACTGCTCTATGTCTCTACTCTATGTCTCTATGTCTCTACTTACTGTTCTATGCTTACTCACGTTCTATGTCTCTACTCCACTGCTCTATGCACATCCATGCTCTACTCTACTGCGTCTATGCCTCCACTCTACTGTTCTATGTCTCTACTCTACTGCTCTAAGCCCTACTCTACTGTCTATGTCTCTACTCTACTGCTCTAGGCCCTCTACTCTACTGTCTATGTCTCTACTCTACTGCTCTATGTCTCTACTGCTTCTATGTCTCTATCTATGCTCTATGACTACTACTGTATGCTCAGGTATGTCTCTACTCTACTGCCTAGTCTCTATCACTGCTCCATGCCTCTACTCTACTGCTCTATGTCCTACTCTACTGCTCCATTCTCTACTCTACTGCTCTATGCCTCTACTCTACTGCTCTATGTCTCATGTGCTATGTCTCTATCCACTGCTCTATGTCTCTACTCTACTGCTCTATGCCTCACTCTATGTTCTATGTCTCTACTTTACTGCTTTCTATCCCACTCTACTGCTCTATGTCTCTACTCTATGCTCTATGCTCTACTTATGTTTCTATTCTCTACTCTACTGCTCTATGTCTCTACTCTACTGCTCTATGTCTCTACTCTACTGCTCTATGTTCTACTTCTACTGCTCTATGTCTCTACTCCACTGTCATGTCTCTAATCTACTGTTCTATGTCTACATGCTCTATGTCTTACTTAGTTATGTCTCTACTTATGCTCTATGCCTCTATCTACTGCTCTATGTCTCCTCTACTGCTCTATGTCTCTACTCTACTGCTCTATGCCTCTACTCTACTGCTTATGCCTCTACTCACTGTCTATGCCTCTACTCTACTGCTCTATGTCTCTACTCTACTGCTCTATGCCCCTATCTACTGCTCTATGCCTACTCCACTGCTCTGTCTCTACTCTATGCTCATGCCTCACCTACTGCTCCATGTCCCTACTCACTGCTCTATGCCTCTATCTATGTTAGCTTATCTACTGCTCTATGTCTCTACTTCTACTGCTCTATGCCTCTACGACTGTCTATGCTCTACTCTATGTATGCCTTACTCACTTTCTATCCTCACTCTACTGCTCTATGCCTCTACTCTACTGTCTACCTCTACTCCACTGCTCTATGTCTCTACTCTACTGTCTCTATTCTCTACTTATGTCTATGCTCTACTCTACTGCACTATGTCTCTACTCTATGTCTATGCTCACTTACTGTTCATGTCTCTACTCACTGCTCTATATCTCAACTGTTCTATCCTCTACTCTACTGCTCTATGTCTCTATCTATGTTCTATGCCTCTACTCTACTGCTTATTCTCTACTCCACTGCTCTATGCCTCTACCTACTGCTCTATGCCCCTTACCTCTATGTCTCTACTCTACTGCTCTATGTCTCACTCTACTGTTCTATGTCTCTAATCTATGTCTACTCTACTGTTTTATGTCTCTACTCTACTGCCTAGTCTACTGCTTTATGTCTCTACTCATGTCTCTATTCTCTATCACTTCTATGTCTCTACTCTACTGTCTATGTCTCGACTCTACTGCTCTATGCCTCTACTCTACTGCTCTATCTCTACTTCTACTGTTTCTTGTCTCGACTCTACTGCTCTATGCCTCTACTTCTACTGTTCATGCTCTACTCTACTGTTCTATGCTCTCTACCTACTGCTTTCTATGCCTCTACTACTGCTCTATGACTCTACTCTACTGTCTATTCTCACTTCTACTGTCTATCCTCTATCCACTGTTTCTATGTCCCTATCTACTGCTCTATGTCTCTACTCTACTGCTCTATGCCTTACTCTACTGTTTCTATGCCTCTATCTACTGCTCTATGTCTCTACCTATGTCTCTACTCTACTGCTCTATGTCTCTACTGCTCATGTCTCTACTCTACTGCTCTACTTCTACTCTAGTTCACTCAACTCACTGCTCTATATCCCTACTGACTGCTCTATGTCTCTACTCTACTTTTATGTCTCACTCTACTGTTCTATGTCTCTACTTCTACTGCTTCTATGCTCTACTTCTACTGCTCTATGTCTCTACTCTACTGTCTCTATGCCTCTACTCTACTGCTCTATGCCTCTACTCTACTGCTCTATGCCTCTACTTACTGCTCTATGTTCTACTCTACTGCTCTATGCTCTACTACTGTTTCTATGACCTACTCCACGTCTATGCCTCACACTGCTCTATGTCTCTACTGCTTATGTTCTACTCACTGCTCTATGCTCTTTCGTTCTATGTTCTACTCTATGTCTATGCTCTACTCTACTGCTCTATGCCTCTACTCTACTGCCTCTATGTCTCTATCTACTGCTCTATGTCTTACTCTACTGCTCTATGCCTCTACTCTACTGCTCTATGCCTCTACCTATGCCTCTATGTCTCTACTTCTACTGCTCTATGCCTCTATCTACTGCTCATGTTCTACTCTACTGCTCTATCCTCTACTCTACTGTTTCTATGTCTCTATCTACTGTCTATGTCTCTACTCCACTTCATGCTCTACTCTACTGCTCTATGCCTCTACTCTATGTTCTATGCTCTATTACTGTCTACTTACTGCTCTATGTTTACTGCTCTATGTCTCTATCTACTGCTACTCTACTGCTCTATGTCCACCTACTGCCTCTATTATGTTCTATGTCTCTACTTCTACTGCTCTATGCCTCTACTCTATGTTTCTATGCCTCTACTCTATGTTATGTCTCTACTCTACTGTTTCTATGCAACTGTATATGTCTTACTCTACTGCTCTATGCCTCTACTCTACTGCTCTATCTCTACTCTACTGTCTCTATGCCTATCTACTGCTCTATGTTCTACTCTACTGCTTAGTCTCTACTCCACTGCTCTATGACCTACCTACGTTCTATGTCTCTACTCTACTGCTCTATGCCTCTACTCTACTGTCTCTATGCTCTCTACTGTTTCTATGTCTCTACTCTACTGCTCTATGTCTCTATGCTCTATGTTCTACTTACTGCTCTATGCTCTCTATCTACTGCTCCATGCCTCTATCTACGCATGTTCTATCTACTGCTCTATGTCTCTATCTACTGCTCTATGTCTCTACTCTACTGATCTATGTACTCTACTGCTCTATGCCTCTACCTACTGCTCTATGTCTCACCTACTTTTTATGCCTCACTCTACTTTCTATGCCTCTACTCTACTGCTCTATGTCTCGACTCTACTGCTCTATGCCTCTACTCTACTGCTCTATGTCTCTACTCTACTGCTCTATGCCTCTACTCTACTGTCTCTATGTCTCTATGCTCTATGTTCTACTCTACTGCTTATGCCTCACTTCACTGCTCCATGTCTTACTCCACTGCTCTATGTCTCTCCCTCTACTGCTTATGCCTCATCTACTGCTCTATGTCTCTCTCTACTGCTCTATGTCTCTACTCTACTGTTCCATGCCTCTACTTCTACTGCTCTATGTCTCTACTCTACTGTTCTATGCCTCTACTCATGTCTCATGCCTCTACCCCACTGCTCTATGTTCTACTCTATTCCTCTATCTACTGCTCTCTGTTCTACTCTACTGTTCTATGTCTCTGTTCTATTACTCTCTATCCTCTACTTCTATGCTCTATGCCTCTACTCTACTGCTCTATGCTTACTCATGCCTCTACTCCACTGTTCTATGCCTCTACTCTACTGCTCATGTCTCTATCTATGTCTCTACTCTACTGTCTATGTCTCTATCTACTGCTCTATGTCTCTACTGTTCTATGTCTCTACTATACTGCATCACTCTACTGTTTCTAGCCATCTACTGCCTCATCACTGCTCTATGTCTCGACTCTACTGCTCTATGCCTCATCACTTATGCCTCTACTCTACTGTTTCTATGTCTACTCTACTGCTCTATGTCTCTATCTACTGTTTATGTTCTACTCTACTTTCTATGTCTCTACTCTACTGTCTCTATGCCTCTACTTACTGCTTATGTCCTACTGCTCTATGTCTCTACTCTACTGCTCATGTCTCTACTCTACTGCTCTATGTCTCTACTCCACTGCTCTATGTCTCTACTGTTCTATGTTCTACTCCACTGCTCTAGTCTCTACTCACTGCTCTATGTCTCTATCCACTGTTCTATGTCTCTACTCTACTGTTCTATGCTTCTACTCTACTGCTCTATGCCTTACTCTACTGTTCTATGCCCTCTACTGTCTCTATGTCTCTACTTTACTGCTCTATGCCTCTACTCTACTGTTTCTATGTCTCTACTCTACTGCTTATGCCTCTACTCTACTGTTCTATGTCTCTACTCCACTGCTATATGCCTCTACCTACTGCTCTATGCCTCTACTCTACTGCTCTATGCCTCTACTTCTACTGTTTCTCTATGGTCTCTACTGCTCTATGTCTCTACTCTACTGTCTCTATGTCTCTACCTACTGTCAGTGCCTCTACTCTATGCTTTCTATGCCTCTACTTCTACTGCTCTATGTCTCTACTTCACTGCTCTATGCCTCTCCTCTACTGCTCTATGTCTCTACTCTACTTTTCGATGTCTCGACTCTACTGTCTCTATGTCTCTACTCTACTGCTCTATGCCTCTACTCTACTGCTTCTATGCCTCTACTCTACTGCTCTATGTCTCTACTCTACTGCTCTATGCCTCTACTCTACTGCTCCATGCCTCTACTCTACTACTCTATGCCTCTACTCTACTGCTCTATGTCTCTACTCTACTGCTCTATGCCTCTACTCTACTGCTCTATGTCTCTACTCTACTGCTCTATGCCTCTACTCTACTGCTCTATGCCTCTACTCTACTGCTCTATGTCTCTACTGCTCTATGTCTCTACTCTACTGCTCTACTGCTCTATGCCTCTACTCTACTGCTCTATGTCTCTACTGTGCTATGTCTCTACTCTACTGCTCTATGTCTCTACTCTACTGCTCCATGCCTCTACTCTACTGCTCTATGTCTCTACTCTACTGCTCTATGCCTCTACTCTACTGCTCTATGCCTCTACTCTACTGCTCTATGTCTCTACTGTGCTATGTCTCTACTCTACTGCTCTATGTCTCTACTCAACTGCTCTATGTCTCTACTCTACTGCTCTATGCCTCTACTCTACTGCTCTATGTCTCTACTCACTGCTCAGCCATCTACTGTTCTATGTCTCTACTCTACTGTTCTATGCCTCTACTCTACTGTCTCTATGCCTCTACTCTACTGCTCTATGTCTCTACTCTACTGCTCTATGCCTCTACTCTACTGCTCTATGTCTCTACTCTACTACTCTATGCCTCTACTCTACTGCTCTATGTCTCTACTCTACTGTTCTATGTCTCTACTCTACTGTCTCTACTCTACTGCTCTATGCCTCTACTCTACTGCTCTATGCCTCTACTCTACTGCTCTATGCCTCTACTGCTCTATGTCTCTACTCTAATGTCTCTACTCTACTGCTCTATGTCTCTACTCTACTGCTCTATGCCTCTACTCTACTGCTCTATGCCTCTACTCTACTGCTCTATGCCTCTACTCTACTGCTCTATGTCTCTACTCTACTGCTCTATGCCTCTACTCTACTGCTCTATGCCTCTACTCTACTGCTCTATGTCTCTACTTTGGTGCTATGTCTCTACTCTACTGCTCTATGTCTCTACTCTACTGCTCCATGCCTCTACTCTACTGCTCTATGTCTCTACTCTACTGCTCTATGCCTCTACTCTACTGCTCTATGTCTCTACTCTACTGCTCTATGTCTCTACTCTACTGCTCTATGCCTCTACTCTACTGCTCTATGTCTCTACTCAACTGCTCTATGTCTCTACTCTACTGCTCTATGTCTCTACTCTACTGCTCTATGTCTACTTCTACTGCTCTATGTCTCTAATCTACTGCTCTATGCCTCTACTCTACTGCTCTATGTCTCTACTCTACTGCTCTATGCCTCTACTCTACTGCTCTATGCCTCTACTCTACTGCTCTATGTCTCTACTTCTACTGCTCTATGTCTCTACTCTACTGTCTATGTCTCTACTTCTACTGCTCTATGCCTCTACTCTACTGCTCTATGCCTCTACTCTACTGCTCTATGTCTCTACTCTACTGCTCTATGCCTCTACTCTACTGCTCTATGCCTCTACTCTACTGCTCTATGTCTCTACTCTACTGCTCTATGCCTCTACTCTACTGCTCTATGTCTCTACTCTACTGCTCTATGCCTCTACTCTACTGCTCTATGCCTCTACTCTACTGCTCTATGTCTCTACTCTACTGCTCTATGCCTCTACTCTACTGCACTATGTCTCTACTCTACTGTCTCTATGCCTCTACTCTACTGTCTATGTCTCTACTCTACTGCTCTATGCCTCTACTCACTGTCTCTATGCCTCTACTCTACTGTTTCTATGTCTCTACTCTACTGCTCTATGTCTCTACTCTACTGCTCTATGCCTCTACTCTACTGCACTATGTCTCTACTCTATTGCTCTATGCCTCTACTCTACTGCTCTATGCCTCTACTCTACTGCTCTATATCTCTACTCTACTGCTCTATGCCTCTACTCTACTGCTCTATGTCTCTACTCTACTGCTCTATGTCTCTACTCTACTGCTCTATGCCTCTACTCTACTGCTCTATGCCTCTACTCTACTGCTCTATGTCTCTACTCTATGTCTCTACTCTACTGCTCTATGTCTCTACTGCTCTATGTCTCTACTCTACTGCCTCTACTCTACTGCTCTATGTCTCTACTCTACTGCCTCTACTCTACTGCTCTATGTCTCTACTCTACTGCTCTATGCCTCTACTCTACTGCTCTATGCCTCTACTCTACTGCTCTATGTCTCTACTCTACTGCTCTATGCCTCTACTCTACTGCTCTATGTCTCTACTCTACTGCTCTATGCCTCTACTCTACTGCTCTATGCCTCTACTCTACTGCTCTATGCCTCTACTCTACTGCTCTATGTCTCTACTCTACTGCTCTATGCCTATACTCTACTGCTCTATGACTCTACTCTACTGCTCTATGTCTCTACTCTACTGCTCTATGCCTCTACTCTACTGCTCTATGTCTCTACTCTACTGCTCTATGTCTCTACTCTACTGCTCTATGCCTCTACTCTACTGCTCTATGCCTCTACTCTACTGCTCTATGTCTCTACTCTATGTCTCTACTCTACTGCTCTATGTCTCTACTGCTCTATGTCTCTACTCTACTGCCTCTACTCTACTGCTCTATGTCTCTACTCTACTGCCTCTACTCTACTGCTCTATATCTCTACTCTACTGCTCTATGCCTCTACTCTACTGCTCTATGCCTCTACTCTACTGCTCTATGTCTCTACTCTACTGCTCTATGCCTCTACTCTACTGCTCTATGTCTCTACTCTACTGCTCTATGCCTCTACTCTACTGCTCTATGCCTCTACTCTACTGCTCTATGCCTCTACTCTACTGCTCTATGTCTCTACTCTACTGCTCTATGCCTATACTCTACTGCTCTATGACTCTACTCCACTGCTCTATGCCTCTACTCTACTGCTCTATGTCTCTACTGCTCTATGTCTCTACTCTACTGCTCTATGTCTCTACTGCTCTATGTCTCTACTCTACTGCTCTATGCCTCTACTCTACTGCTCTATGCCTCTACTCTACTGCTCTATGTCTCTACTCTACTGCTCTATGTCTCTACTCTACTGCTCTATGCCTCTACTCTACTGCACTATGTCTCTACTCTATTGCTCTATGCCTCTACTCTACTGCTCTATGCCTCTACTCTACTGCTCTATATCTCTACTCTACTGCTCTATGCCTCTACTCTACTGCTCTATGTCTCTACTCTACTGCTCTATGTCTCTACTCTACTGCTCTATGTCTCTACTCTACTGCTCTATGCCTCTACTCTACTGCTCTATGTCTCTACTCTATGTCTCTACTCTACTGCTCTATGTCTCTACTGCTCTATGTCTCTACTCTACTGCCTCTACTCTACTGCTCTATGTCCCTACTCTACTGCCTCTACTCTACTGCTCTATGTCTCTACTCTACTGCTCTATGCCTCTACTCTACTGCTTCTATGCCTCTACTCTACTGTCTATGTCTCTACTCTACTGCTCTATGTCTCTACTCTACTGCTCTATGTCTCTACTCTACTGCTCTATGCCTCTACTCTACTGCTCTATGCCTCTACTCTACTGCTCTATGCCTCTACTCTACTGCTCTATGTCTCTACTCTACTGCTCTATGCCTATACTCTACTGCTCTATGACTCTACTCTACTGCTCTATGTCTCTACTCTACTGCTCTATGCCTCTACTCTACTGCTCTATGTCTCTACTGCTCTATGTCTCTACTCTACTGCTCTATGTCTCTACTGCTCTATGTCTCTACTCTACTGCTCTATGTCTCTACTCTACTGCTCCATGCCTCTACTCTACTGCTCTATGTCTCTACTCTACTGCTCTATGTCTCTACTCTACTGCTCTATGTCTCTACTCTACTGCTCTATGTCTCTACTGCTCTATGCCTCTACTCTACTGCTCTATGTCTCTACTCTACTGCTCTATGCCTCTACTCTACTGCTCTATGCCTCTACTCTACTGCTCTATGTCTCTACTCTACTGCTCTATGCCTCTACTCTACTGCTCTTTGTCTCTACTCTACTGCTCTATGCCTCTACTCTACTGCTCTATGTCTCTACTGCTCTATGTCTCTACTCTACTGCTCTATGCCTCTACTCTACTGCTCCATGTCTCTACTCTACTGCTCTATGTCTCTCCTCTACTGCTCTATGCCTCTACTCTACTGCTCTATGTCTCTACTCTACTGCTCTATGCCTCTACTCTACTGCTCTATGCCTCTACTCTACTGCTCTATGTCTCTACTCTATTGCTCTATGCCTCTACTCTACTGCTCTATGCCTCTACTCTACTGCTCTATGTCTCTACTCTATTCCTCTACTCTACTGCTCTCTGTCTCTACTCTACTGCTCTATGTCTCTACTCTATGTCTCTACTCTACTGCTCTATGCCTCTACTTTACTGCTCTATGCCTCTACTCTACTGCTCTATGTCTCTACTCTATGCCTCTACTCTACTGCTCTATGCCTCTACTCTACTGCTCTATGTCTCTACTCTATGTCTCTACTCTACTGCTCTATGTCTCTACTCTACTGCTCTATGTCTCTACTGCTCTATGTCTCTACTATACTGCATCTACTCTACTGCTCTATGTCTCTACTCTACTGCCTCTACTCTACTGCTCTATGTCTCTACTCTACTGCTCTATGCCTCTACTCTACTGCTCTATGCCTCTACTCTACTGCTCTATGCCTCTACTCTACTGCTCTATGTCTCTACTCTACTGCTCTATGTCTCTACTCTACTGCTCTATGTCTCTACTCTACTGCTCTATGCCTCTACTCTACTGCTCTATGTCTCTACTGCTCTATGTCTCTACTCTACTGCTCTATGTCTCTACTCTACTGCTCTATGTCTCTACTCTACTGCTCTATGTCTCTACTCTACTGCTCTATGTCTCTACTGCTCTATGTCTCTACTCTACTGCTCTATGTCTCTACTCTACTGCTCAATGTCTCTACTCTACTGCTCTATGCCTCTACTCTACTGCTCTATGCCTCTACTCTACTGCTCTATGTCTCTACTCTACTGCTCTATGCCTCTACTGCTCTATGTCTCTACTTTACTGCTCTATGCCTCTACTCTACTGCTCTATGCCTCTACTCTACTGCTCTATGTCTCTACTCTACTGCTCTATGCCTCTACTCTACTGTTCTATGTCTCTACTCTACTGCTATATGCCTCTACTCTACTGCTCTATGCCTCTACTCTACTGCTCTATGCCTCTACTCTACTGCTCTATGTCTCTACTGCTCTATGTCTCTACTCTACTGCTCTATGTCTCTACTCTACTGCTCCATGCCTCTACTCTACTGCTCTATGCCTCTACTCTACTGCTCTATGTCTCTACTCTACTGCTCTATGCCTCTACTCTACTGCTCTATGTCTCTACTCTACTGCTCTATGTCTCTACTCTACTGCTCTATGTCTCTACTCTACTGCTCTATGCCTCTACTCTACTGCTCTATGCCTCTACTCTACTGCTCTATGTCTCTACTCTACTGCTCTATGCCTCTACTCTACTGCTCCATGCCTCTACTCTACTACTCTATGCCTCTACTCTACTGCTCTATGTCTCTACTCTACTGCTCTATGCCTCTACTCTACTGCTCTATGTCTCTACTCTACTGCTCTATGCCTCTACTCTACTGCTCTATGCCTCTACTCTACTGCTCTATGTCTCTACTGCTCTATGTCTCTACTCTACTGCTCTACTGCTCTATGCCTCTACTCTACTGCTCTATGTCTCTACTGTGCTATGTCTCTACTCTACTGCTCTATGTCTCTACTCTACTGCTCCATGCCTCTACTCTACTGCTCTATGTCTCTACTCTACTGCTCTATGCCTCTACTCTACTGCTCTATGCCTCTACTCTACTGCTCTATGTCTCTACTGTGCTATGTCTCTACTCTACTGCTCTATGTCTCTACTCTACTGCTCCATGCCTCTACTCTACTGCTCTATGTCTCTACTCTACTGCTCTATGCCTCTACTCTACTGCTCTATGTCTCTACTCTACTGCTCTATGTCTCTACTCTACTGCTCTATGCCTCTACTCTACTGCTCTATGTCTCTACTCAACTGCTCTATGTCTCTACTCTACTGCTCTATGTCTCTACTCTACTGCTCTATGCCTCTACTCTACTGCTCTATGTCTCTACTCTACTGCTCTATGCCTCTACTCTACTGCTCTATGTCTCTACTCTACTGCTCTATGCCTCTACTCTACTGCTCTATGCCTCTACTCTACTGCTCTATGTCTCTACTCTACTGCTCTATGTCTCTACTCTACTGCTCTATGTCTCTACTCTACTGCTCTATGCCTCTACTCTACTGCTCTATGCCTCTACTCTACTGCTCTATGTCTCTACTCTACTGCTCTATGCCTCTACTCTACTGCTCTATGCCTCTACTCTACTGCTCTATGTCTCTACTCTACTGCTCTATGCCTCTACTCTACTGCTCTATGTCTCTACTCTACTGCTCTATGCCTCTACTCTACTGCTCTATGCCTCTACTCTACTGCTCTATGTCTCTACTCTACTGCTCTATGCCTCTACTCTACTGCACTATGTCTCTACTCTATTGCTCTATGCCTCTACTCTACTGCTCCATGTCTCTACTCTACTGCTCTATGCCTCTACTCTACTGCTCTATGCCTCTACTCTACTGCTCTATGTCTCTACTCTACTGCTCTATGTCTCTACTCTACTGCTCTATGCCTCTACTCTACTGCTCTATGCCTCTACTCTACTGCTCTATGTCTCTACTCTACTGCTCTATGCCTCTACTCTACTGCTCTATGCCTCTACTCTACTGCTCTATGTCTCTACTCTACTGCTCTATGTCTCTACTACTCTATGCCTCTACTCTACTGCTCTATGTCTCTACTATACTGCTCTATGTCTCTACTCTACTGCTCTATGTCTCTACTCTACTGCTCTATGTCTCTACTCTACTGCTCTATGCCTCTACTCTACTGCTCTGTCTCTACAGTGTCACCAGAAATGCACCCCCACACATTCACACCTCCACCTCCATGCTTCACGGGGGGAACCACACATGCGGAGATCATCCATTCACCTACTCTGCGTCTCACAAAGACACGGCGGTTGGAACCAAAGGACCACTGATCAGACCAAAGGACAGATTTCCACCAGTCTAATGTCCATTGCTCGTGTTTCTTGGTCAATGCAAGTTTCTTCTTATTATTGGTGTCCTTTAGTAGTGGTTTCTTTGCAGCAATTCGACCATGAATGCCTGATTCACGCAGTCTCCTCTGAACAGTTGATGTTGAGATGTGTCTGTTACTTGAACTCTGTGAAGCATTTATTTTGGGCTGCAATCTGAGGTGCAATTAACTCTAATGAACTTATCGTCTGCAGCAGAGGTAACTCTGGGTCTTCCTTTCCTGTGGTGGTCCTCAGGAGAGCCTGTTTCATCACAGCGCTTGGTTTTTGCAACTGCACTTGAAGAATCTTTCAAAGTCCTTGAAATGTTCCTGATTGACTGACCTTCATGTCTTAAAGTAATGATGGACTGTCATTTCTCTTTGCTTATTTGAGCTGTTCTTGCCATAACATGGACTTGGTCTTTTACCAAATAGGGCAATCTTCTGTATACCACCCCTACCTTGTCACAACACAACTGATTGGCTCAAACGCATTAAGAAGGAAAGAAATTCCACAAATTAACTTTAACAAGGCACAACTGTTAATTGAAATGCATTCCAGGTGACTACCTCATGAAGCTGGTTGAGAGAATGCTCTGAGAGGATCTGCAAAGCTGTCATCAAGGCAATGGGTGGCTCCTTTGATGAATCTCAAATATAAAATATATTTTGATTAGTTTAACAATTTTTGGTTACTACATGATTCCATATGTGTTATTTAATAGTTTTGATGTCTTCACTATTATTCTACACTGTAGAAAATAGTAAAAATAAAGGAAAAAAACCTTTAATGAGTAGGTGTGTCCAAACTTTTGACTGGTACCGTATATGAAATAAAATGTAAAATGTCAATGTAAATATTAATTTATGTAATGAAATGTTGTGTACCTTTAGGATTGATACTTCCCTGATTGTATATATTCCTTTGTTATTAGTGTATTAGTGTTCATGGCTCCCCCTCTTGCCCATTCATTGTACTGTGGCAAGTGTGTTAGTTAGGATAAGGGCAGGAAGTTGGACCTTTGGGGGGAGGAGTCCTAGATAGACACATTACATCTTTTCATTTCCAGTTATCTATGATTTAAGTTGATCAAATCATTATTTTGTTAGATAAAAAGGAAAATAAATCCTGTATTGTTGCACCCTGGATCTCCGTGAATGCTTTTTGCCGATTGGCTTTTGGGACCTTCGAATGTGGAAAGTATTCAGACCCCTTGTGAAATGTTCCACATTTTGTTACGTTACGTAACCCTAACCCTAACCCTAACCCTAACCCTTATTCTAAAATTGATTTAATTGTTTCCCCCCCCCCTTATCAATCTACACACAATACCCCATAAAGACAAAGCAAAAACAGGTTATTGTAATTTTTGGCTAATTTATTTTAGAAATCACAACTGAAATGTCACATTCACATAAGTATTCAGACCCTTTACTCAGTACTTTGTTGAAGCACCTTTGGCAGCGATTACAGCATCGATTCTTCTTGGGTATGACGCTACATTCAGCTGTTTCCTAACCTCATTGTCTGAACCGTTAACGTTAGGTAGCAAGCGGCTACTGTGCTTGAAATATTAGCTAGCTTGTTGCTACCTGGATCGCTACTAGTAAACAATAGCTGGAACGACCTAGCGAACAGACGCAAACTGGCTGAGTCAATTCAGTGGCTAGCTTTGCACTTGGCTAGCTAACAGTAGCTGCTAGGGGTAAGTCATAACCTACATTTGTTTTGTTTTTTACATATTGATAGCCCGAGTCGTTCAAGGAATTTGGGACATGGGTGACTAGTTAACGTTAGTGTGGCTCTCTCTGTGTGTTCGTGCCGTGAAAGGAGGGGTTCTTCTTTGTCTGAAAGCAATGGCTAGCTAGTTTGCTAACTATTCTAGCTAACTAACTGGCTGAATAAGTTGACGACGGACTCGCTCAAGCTGTCGGGACTAACCCACAACGTTAGACACGGACACGAACGATCTGCTTGCGTGTTGATACACTGGTGGTTTATTGTGGCAGAGTATTGGCGCTAAACCGTGTTGCTGGAGTCCGGCATGCTAGCTGGCTGTGGCGTCATATGACTTGATGCCCGGACGATTTTCACGGAATAATACTGCACCTAGTTAGCTAGCTGAATAAACTGAGTTAGTCTATTCCTAGAAACATTGAACCGCTGTAGTTTACAACAATTATAGTTTCTGAGGTGGAAGTTGGGACAGTTATATTTGGGAGTTGTGCTGAGGGAGTCCCCGCTCTCTCCTTTCCCAGATGTTTAGTTCATTTCATTCCGATCTCCTCTGCATTATTGTAGCCATTTGCTGCAGCCTGTCAACTATGCCTCTGCCTATCCCTGTTCTCTCCTCTCCGCACAGGCTACACAAACGCCTCACACCGCGTGGCTGCTGCCTCTCTCCCAAGTGGACATTCTCAATTTTTCCCCTAACCTATCTGTCTATCTCCTCGTTTGAATTCCATGCTGTCACAGTCACTAGCTCATTTAAGCTTAATATCCTTGTCATCTATCGCCCTCCAGGTTCCCTTGGAGAGTTCATCAATGAGCTTGACGCCTTGATAAGTTCCTTTCCTGAGGATGGCTCACCCCTCACAGTTCTGGGGGATTTCAACCTTCCTACGTCTACATTTGACTCATTTCTCTCTGCCTCCTTCTTTCCACTCCTCTCCTCTTTTGACCTCACCCTCTCACCGTCCCCCCCTACTCACAAGGCAGGCAATACGCTTGACCTCATCTTTACTAGATGCTGTTCTTCTACTAATCTCACTGCAACTCCCCTCCATGTCTCTGACCACTACTTTGTATCCTTTTCTCTCTTGCTCTCCTCCAACACTACTCACTCTGCCCCTACACAGATGGTAATGCGCCGTCGCAACCTTCGCTCTCTCTCTCCCGCTACTCTCTCCTCTTCCATCCTATCATCTCTTCCCTCTGCTCAATCCTTCTCCCTCCAATCTCCTGATTCTGCCTCCTCAACCCTCCTCTCCTCCCTTTCTGCATCCTTTGACTCTCTATGTCCCCTACCCTCCCGGCCGGCTCGGTCCTCCCCTCCAGCTCCGTGGCTTGATGACTCATTGTGAGCTCACAGAACAGAGCTCCGGGCAGCGGAAATGGAAGAAAACTAGACTCCTTGCGGACCTGGCATCTTTTCACTCCCTCCTCTCTACATTTTCTTCATCTGTTTCTGCTGCTAAGGCCACTTTCTACCACGCTAAATTCCAAGCATCTGCCTCTAACCCTAGGAAGCTCTTTGCCACATTCTCCTCCCTGCTGAATCCTCCCCACCCCCCCTCCTCCCTCTCTGTGGATGACTTCGTCAACCACTTTGAAAAGAAGGTTGACGACATCCGATCCTCGTTTGTTAAGACAAATGACACTGCTGGTCCTGCTCACACTGCCCTACCCTATGCTTTGACTTCTTTCTCCCCTCTCTCTCCAGATAAAATCTTGCGACTAGTGACTGCAGGCCGCCCAACAACCTGCCCGCTTGACCCTATCTCCTCCTCTCTTCTCCAGACCATCTCCGGTGACCTTCTCCCCTACCTCACCTAGCTGATCAACTCATCCTTGACCGCTGGCTATGTCCCTTCCGTCTTCAAGAGAGCGAGAGTTGCACCCCTTCTCAAAAAACCAACACTCGATCCCTCTGATGTCAACAACTACAGACCAGTATCCCTTCTTTCTTTTCTCTCCAAAACTATTGAGCGTGCCGTCTTTAGCCAACTCTCTTGCTATCTCTCTCAGAATGACCTTCTTGATCCAAACCAGTCAGGTTTCAAGACTGGTCATTCAACTGAGACTGCTCTTCTCTGTGTCACGGAGGCTCTCCGCACTGCTAAAGCTAACTCTCTCTCCTCTGCTCTTGTCCTTCTAGACCTGTCTGCTGCCTTTGATACTGTGAACCATCAGATCCTCCTCTCCACCCTCTCCGAGCTGGGCATCTCCGGCGCGGCTCACTCTTGGATTAGCGTCCTACCTGACCGGTCGCTCCTACCAAGTGGCGTGGCGAGAAGCTGTCTCCCGCACCACGTACTCTCACCACTGGTGTCCCCAGGGCTCAGTTCTAGGCCCTCTCCTATTCTCGCTATACACCAAGTCACTTGGCTCTGTCATATCCTCACATGGCCTCTCCTATCATTGCTACGCTGACGACACACAACTAATCTTCTCCTTTCCCCCTTCTGATAACCAGGTGGCGAATCGCATCTCTGCATGTCTGGCAAACATATCAGTATGGATGACGGATCACCACCTCAAGCTGAACCTCGGCAAGACGGAGCTGCTCTTCCTCCCAGGGAAGGACTGCCCATTCCATGATCTCGCCATCACGGTTGACAACTCCGTTGTGTCCTCCTCCCAGAGTGCGAAGAGCCTTGGCGTGACCCTGGACAACACCCTGTCGTTCTCCGCTAACATCAAGGCGGTGACCTGATCCTGTAGATTCATGCTCTACAACATTCGGAGAGTACGACCCTGCCTTACACAGGAAGCGGCACAGGTCCTAATCCAGGCACTTGTCATCTCCCCTGCCGATTACTGCAACTCGCTGTTGGCTGGGCTCCCTGCCTGTGCCATTAAACCCCTACAACTCATCCAGAATGCCGCAGCCCGTCTGGTGTTCAACCTTCCCAAGTTCTCTCACGTCACCCCACTCCTCCGCACACTCCACTGGCTTCCAGTTGAAGCTCGCATCTGCTACAAGTCCATGGTGCTTGCCTACGGAGCTGTGAGGGGAACGGCACCTCCGTACCTTCAGGCTCTGATCAGTCCCTACACCCAAACGAGGCACTGCGTTCATCCACCTCTGGCCTGCTGGCTCCCCTACCTCTGCGGAAGCATAGTTCCCGCTCAGCCCAGTCAAAACTGTTCGCTGCTCTGGCACCCCAATGGTGGAACAAGCTCCCTCACGACGCCAGGACAGCGGAGTCACTCACCACCTTCCGGAGACATTTGAAACCCCACCTCTTTAAGGAATACCTGGGATAGGATAAAGTAAGATTTTGGCATGAGCACATTGCTATGATGGCTGGCTTCGATCCCTGATGAACACAAAGCCAAGCAGATGAAAGAACTGGATCTGGACAGAGAAAAGCTGCCTGTTGAAAGAGCACTTGGAATCCGATGGAACATTGAAAGTGATGCATTTACCTTCCGAGTCACTGTCAAGAACAGACATCTTACAAGAAGAGGTGTTCTCTGGACTGTCAGTTCGGTTTACGATCCATTGGGTTTCCTCGCCCCATTCATCTTAAAGGCAAAGCAAATTCTTCAAGAGCTCTGCAAGTTAAAGTGTGGATGGGACAAAGTCATTCCTGAAGAACACTCCATTTCATGGAAGAGATTGAGAGACAGAGCTGGACCAGCTGGACCAGTATGACAGGTGCATGAATCCTGAGAACTTTGTTGAAGCACGTGAACAAGGTTACGGCACAGCAAGTTACCTTAGGTTCACAAACAGTATGGAAAAGGTCCACATTGCATTTGTGCTGGGGATATCAAGGGTGACTCCACTCAAGCAGATGACGATCCCCAGACTGGAAACTTGCTGCAGCAACATTGGCGGTGCGAGTGGAGGTTGGAACTCCAGATTGAACTTGAGGAGTCGATTTTCTGGACAGACAGCCAGTCTGTGCTAAAATACATCCGCAACGATACCAAGAGATTCTGTCACACCCTGATCTGTTTCACCTGTCTTGTGCTTGTCTCCACCCCCCACCAGGTGTCTCCCATTTGTTCCCATTATCCCCTGTGTATTTATACCGGTGTTTTCTGTCGGCCTGTTGCCAGTTCATCTTGTCTCGTCAAGCCTACCAGCGTGTTGTTCCGTATTCCTGTTTTTTCCTAGTCCCTGTTTTCTAGTCCACCCGGTTCCGACATTTTCTTCCTGCCATACCATTCAGCCTGCCCTGACCTCGAGCCTGCTTGCCGCCCTGTACCTTTCGGACTCAGACCTGTTTTACGAACTTCTGCCTGTCCTCGACCTGCCTCTTGCCTGCCTGCCCCTTTTATTTTAATAAATGTCAGAGACTCAAACTATCTGCCTCCTGTGTCTGCATCTGGGTCTCATCCTGTGTTGTTATAAGATTCCATACCTTTGTGGCTAATAGGGTTGCTGTGATCTGTGACCTATCACAGATCACAGCAGTTGTAAATGAGAACTTGTTCTCAACTGGTTTACCTGGTTAAATAAAGGTGAAATAAAAAAATAAAAAAAAATAAAAAGGAAAACAGTGGAGGTGTCTGAATTCCAAACAGAACCCAGCCGAGGACATCTTTAGAGGGTTACATGTTGAAACTTTCCTGAACTCAAAGAGATGGCTCAAAGGACAATACTTCCTGGAGAAAGCAGGAACACAATGGCCTAAAGTCCCTGAGGAGCTTGGCTCTATCCCTCTGGATGATCCAGAGGTGACGAAAGACGTCATCATGAACAGTATAAGTGTGGAAGAAAAGAGTCCGACCAGCAAACTGATTGAGTACTACTCGACATGGAATGGCTTGAAGAAAGCAGTAGCCTGGATGCTGAAACTGAAGAGACTTCTTCTACAGTTAAGCCAGAAAAGGAATGTTCTCACAAAAACTGATCCAGGATCAGATCAGAGTCTAAAAAACTAACTGAAGGAAACAATGAATAAGTTCAAGCTGATGTGTAGAAACGAAAGTTTGTCTGTGGATGACCTAGATGAAGCAGAAGAGGTCATCATTCGATTTGAGCAAGGACAACACTTTAAACAAGAAATCGCCCTTGTGGTGAAAGGAAAACAATGTGCCATGGGAAGCATCTCAATCTGTAAGTTTGATCCAATTGTTGACAATGGCATTCTGAGAGTTGGAGGAAGGTTAAGCAAAGCTGCTATGCCTACGGAACTAAAGAATCCTATGATCCTGCCCAAAGACTCCTACATCTCCAGACTGATCTTACTCCACATCCATGAGCAGGTTGGCCACTCTGGGAGAGGTCACATGCTTTCCAGACTTCGGCAGCGATGTTAGGAAGATCCTTAAGAGCTGTGTCTTCTGCAGGCAGAGATGGAGAACAGAAGATGGCCGACCTTCCACAAGATCGGGTGTCAACCGATTTGTCACCTTTTACCCATGTGGGCTTAGATTACTTTGGGGTCATAGAGGTGAAACCAGGCCGCGTTCATGTGAAGCGGTATGGTGTGATCTTTACTTGCCTTGTGAGACGAGCTGTCCACATTAAAATTGCTAGTTATCTGGATACTGATTCCTGCATCAATGCCCTGCGAAGATTCATCTGTCGAAGAGGCCCAGGAACAAGTATCAGAACAGACAACGGAACTAACTTAATTGGAACACAGAGAGAGCTAGGAGAAGCTAGGAGATTAAAAATGCATTACTGAAGGAAGGAGTGAAATGGTCATTCAACCCTCCCTCTGGAGCCCACCATGGGGGAATATGGGAGAGGTTGATCTGACTGGTCAGTCCTTAACGAACAAGTACTGGATGATGAAGCTTTGCAGGCAGCCTTGTGTGATGTTGAGGCAATCAAAAAAGACAGACCAATCACAACTTTGACAAATGACCCTAATGATCTAGAACCCCTTACTTCGAACCATCTGCTTCATCTGAAAGCAAAGCAAGTCCTGCCACCAGGACTATTCCAGAGAGGAGACCTATATTCACGAAGGAGATGGAAGCATATAATTGTGACACTCTGGCTCCAGGGACTCTGATTTATGGAGCCAGGGTTGTTCATTTTCATTTGGGTGTATTTCTATGTTGGGATTTCTAGTTGTGCATTTCTATGTTGTGGTGGTTCTTGATTATTCATGTGACTCCCAATCGGAGGTAACGAGTGACAGCTGTCGGCTCGTTATCTCTGATTGGGAGCCATATTTAAACTGTTGTGGTTTCACTGTGTGTTTGTGGGTTTTTGTTCCATGTTTCTGTCAGTGTTACAGAGGACTTCACTATCGTCATTTGTTGTTTTTTGTGGTTGCTTTATTAAATAAAGTCATCATGTTCACTCCACGCGCTGCGTATTGGTCCGCTTCTTCAGACGATCGTGACAATAATCTCCATAGACAAACATTGGCAGTAGAGTGGCCTTACTGAAGAGCTCAGTGACTTTCAACGTACAACTGTCATAGGATGCCACCTTTCCAACAAGTCAGTTCGTCAAATTTCTGCCCTGCTAGAGCTGCCCCTGTCAACTGTAAGTGCTGTTATTGTGAAGTGGAAATGTCTAGGAGCAACAACAGCTCAGCTGCAAAGTGGTAGGCCACACAAGCTCACAGAACGGGAATGCAGAGTGCTGAAGCGCGTAGCGTTTAAAAATAATCTGTCCTTGGTTGCAACACTCACTACGGAGTTCCAAACTGCCTCTGGAAGCAACGTCAGCACAAGACTTGTTCCTCGGGAGCTTCATGAAATGGGTTTCCATGGCCGAGCAGCCGCACACAAGCCTAAGATACCATGCGCAATGCCAAGCGATGGCTGGAGTGGTGTAAAGCTCAGCACCATTGGACTCTGGAGCAGTGGAAATGCGTTCTCTGGAGTGATGAATCACACTTCACGATCTGGCAGCCCGACAGACGAATCTGGGTTTGGCGGATGCCAAGAGAACGCTACCAGCCCAAATGCATAGTGCCAACTGTAAAGTTTGGTGGAGGAGGAATAATGGTCTTAGGCTGTTTTTCCTTGTTCGGGCTAGGCCCCTTAGTTACATTGAAGAGAAATGTTAACACTACAGCATACAATGACATTCTAGACGATTCTGTGCTTTCAACTTTGTTGGAAGAGTTTGGGGAAGGCCCTTTCCTGTTACAGCATTAAAATGCCCCCGTGCACAAAGTGAGGTCCATTCAGAAATGGTTTGACAAGATCGGTGTGGAAGAACTTGACTGGCCTGCACAGATCCCTCACCTCGTCCGTGGATTCAACTAATAAAATAATGGACGACCTGACCAGAGAGGTCCAGGACCTGAAGAACAGCTTGACAGCAATCTGTAAGTTATTGAGAAAGGACATCAGTTCTGTGTGTGAATCCATGATAACAATGACGGAGAAATCAGAGGGACAATCAAGGCGGAACAACATGGTTGTGGATGGAATTGCAGAATCTCCACATGAGACTTGGACGGAGTCTGAGGACAAAGTGAGGGACTGATCTCTGAGAAATTGAAGATGGACCACAGGAAGATTGGGGTGGAAAACCCACCACCGGCCCAGGCCCAGGCCCAGGTGACAGGCCCAGGTGACAGGGCCAGGTGACAGGGCCAGGTGACAGGCCCAGGTGACAGGCCCAGGTGACAGGCCAGGTGACAGGGCCAGGTGACAGGGCCAGGTGACAGGCCCAGGCCTAGGTGACAGGCCCAGCTGACAGGGCCAGGTGACAGGGCCAGGTGACAGGGCCAGGTGACAGGCCCAGGCCCAGGTGACAGGCCCAGGCCCAGGCCCAGGTGACAGGTGACAGGGCCAGGTGACAGGCCCAGGTGACAGGCCCAGGTGACAGGGCCAGGTGACAGGGCCAGGTGACAGGCCCAGGCCCAGGTGACAGGCCCAGGTGACAGGCCCAGGCCCAGGTGACAGGCCCAGGTGACAGGCCCAGGTGACAGGCCCAGGTGACAGGCCCAGGCCCAGGTGACAGGGCCAGGTGACAGGCCCAGGCCCAGGTGACAGGCCCAGGTGACAGGCCCAGGTGACAGGCCCAGGTGACAGGCCCAGGTGACAGGCCCAGGCCCAGGCCCAGGTGACAGGCCTAGGTGACAGGCCTAGGTGACAGGCCCAGGACGATAGTGGTCAAGCTCCTGAGGTTCAAGGACAAGGTAACTGTTCTGGAAAGAGCCAATAACTTGAGAGGAACGTACACTACCAGTCAAGGGTTTGGACACACCTACTCATTCAAGGGTTTTTCTTTATTTTAACTATTTTTTACACTGTAGAATAATAGTCTTAAAGTAATGATGGACTGTCGTTTCTCTTTGCTTATTTGAGCTGTTCTTGCCATAATATGGACTTCGTCTTTTACCAAATAGGGCTATCTTCTGTATACCACCCCTACCTTGTCACAACACAGCTGATTGGCTCAAACACATTAAGAAGGAAGGAAATTCCACAATTTAACTTTTAAGAAGCCACACCTGTTAATTAAAATGCATTCCAGGTGACTACCTCATGAAGCTGGTTGAGAGAATGCCAAGAGTGTGCAAAGCTGTCATCAAGGTAAAGTGTGGAAATTTGAAGAATCTCAAATATAAAATATTTTTTGATTTGTTTAACACTTTTTTGGTTACTACATGATTCCATATGTGTTATTTCATAGTTTTGATGTCTTCACTTTGATGTCTTCACCATTATTCTACAACGTAGAAAATAGTAAAAATAAAGAAAAACCCTTGAATGAGTAGGTGTGTCCAAACTTTTGACTGGTACTGTACATATAATGTACATATTCACAATGTACTGTATATATGAATAATGGACAGTATAGACAGTATAGACAGTGCCCTCAGAAAGTGTTCATACCCCTGTACTTATTCCACATTTTGTTGTGTTACAGCCTGAATTCAAAAAGGATTAAATTATCATTTTTCCTCACCCATCTACATACCCAATAATGACAAAGTGAAAACATGTTTTTTGACATTTTTGCAAATGTATTGAAAATGAAACAAAAATGAAACAAATATCTAATTAACCTAAGTATTCACATCCCTGAGTCAATACATGTTAGAATCACCTTTGGCACTGATTACATATGTGAGTCTTTCTGGGTAACTGTCTAAGAGCTTTGACACCTGGATTGTAAAATATTTGCACATTATTCACACACAGCACACACACTTGAAAATAAATATATACATTCAGCAGAACTAGTGGATTCCGCTTGTGTACAGCAATCTTCTGGTTTAAGGGGAAACAGATTCTCAATTGGATTGAGGTCTGGGCTTTGACTAGGCCATTCCAAGACGTTTAAATGTTTCCCCTTAAACCACTTGAGTGTTGCTTTAGCAGTATGCTTAGGGCCATTGTCCTGTTGGAAGGTGAACCGCCGTCCCAGTCTCAAATCTCTGGAAGACTGAAACAGGTTTCCCTCAAGAATTTCCCTGTATTTAGCACCATCCATCATTCCTTCAATTCTGACCAGTTTTCCAGTCCCTGCTGATGAAAAACATCCCCCCAGCATGATGCTGCCACCACCATGCTTCACTGTGGGGATGTTGTTCTCGGGGTGATGAGAGGTGTTGGGTTTGCGCCAGACATAGCGTTTTCCTTGATGGCCAAAAAGCTCAATTATAGTATTATCTGACCAGAGTACCTTCTTCCATTTGTTTGGGGAGACTCCCACATTCCTTTTGGCGAACACCAAATGTGTTTGCTTGTTTTTTTCTTTAAGCAATGGCTATTTTCTGCCCACTCTTCCGTAAAGCCCAGCTCTGTGGAGTGTACGACTTAAAGTGGTCCTATGGACAGATACTCCAATCTCCACTGTAGAGCTTTGCAGCTCCTTCAGGATTAAGTTTGGTGTCTTTGTTGCATCTCTGATTAATGCCCTCCTTGCCTGGTCCGTGAGTTTTGGTGGGCGGCCCTCTCTTGGCAGGTTTATTGTGGTGCCATATTCTTTCCATTTTTTAATAATGGATTTAATGGTGCTCCGTGGGATGTTCAAAGTTTTGGATTTTTTTTATAACCCAACCCTGATCTGTACTTCTCCACAACTTTGTCCCTGACCTGTTTGGAGAGCTCCTTGGTCTTCATGGTTCCGCTTGCTTAGTGGTGCCCCTTGCTTAGTGGTGTTGCAGACTCTGGGGCCTTTCAGAACAGGTGTATATATACTGAGATCATGTGACAGTTAGATTGCACACAGGTGGACTTTATTTAACTAATTATGTGACTTCTCCAGTTGAAGCTCGCATCTGAAAGACCATGGTGCTTGCCTATGGAGCTGTGAGGGGAACGGCACCTCCATACCTTCAGGCTCTGATCAGTCCCTACACCCAAACGAGGGCATTGCGTTCATCCACCTCTGGCCTGCTGGCTCCCCTTCCTCTGCGGAAGCATAGTTCCCGCTCAGCCCAGTCAAAACTGTTCGCTGCTCTGGCACCCCAATGGTGGAACAAGCTCCCTCACGACGCCAGGACAGCGGAGTCACTCACCACCTTCCGGAGACATTTGAAACCCCACCTCTTTAAGGAATACCTGGGATAGGATAAAGTAATCCTTCCCCCCCTATAAAAAAAAAATAAAAAAAATAAAAAAAAACATTGTAAAGTGGTTATCCCACTGGCTATAGGGTGAATGCACCAATTTGTAAGTCGCTCTGGATAAGAGCGTCTGCTAAATGACGTAAATGTAAATGTAACTTCTGAAGGTAATTGGTTGCACCAGATCTTATTTAGGGGCTTCATAGCAAAGGGGGTGAATACATATGCATGCACCACTTTTCCCTTATTAATTTTTTTGAATGTTTTGAAACAAGTTATTTTTTTCATTTCACTTCACAAATTTGGACTATGTTGTGTATGTCCTTTACATGAAATCCAAATAAAAATCCATTTAAATTACAGGTTGTAATGCAACAAAATAGGAAAAACGCCAAGGGGGATGAATACTTTTGCAAGGCACTGTATGTAATAAATTATCAACCCTGCAAGCAATACAACACTATATTATTATGGTGAGAGATTATAGTACTGTTTTAGATAGCTCAATGAACCGTATAAATCACACTACAAACTATCACCCTCATGCTCTTAAGGAAATCATCAATGTCATGGATATATATATATATATATACGTTTAAAAAGTGTTGATGGGGACAGAATGCGGTCGGACCATCATATAATTGGCTATAAATAATGTAAAATTAACAGCTGTACAGAACGACTCATGTGAAGGAGTAGGAGGAGAAAGCGAAATTACAGAGGAGGAACTTCTTGATGCAATTAACTCTTTAATAATATCCCAGTTTACCTATTTGCTTTGGGTCTTGCCTACACCAAGCGAACTGTTTTTTAAATTATATGAGAAAAAAAGATTCAATTTTATTTGGAACGGCAAGCCAGACAAAATTAAACGGGCCTATTTATATAATGAATTTGAATTCGGAGAGCAGAAATTGTTAAATATTAAAGCATTAGACCTCTCGCTAAAGGCTTCAGTCATACAAAAGTTATACTTAATCAGGGTGATTTTTCCACAAATAGACAGGTATTTACCTTTCCATGGTAGCAAGATCTTATCTATTTTTGCTAACTTTCTATTAATATTCATTGGAGTGGGATCATTTATTTCCTTTGGGATATGTATTCCGAGTATATCCACATCACCATCAGACCATTTTATTGGTAAACTACATGGTAATGTAAAAATTGTATTATTTAGTGATACAATACGTAACATAGTACACTTATCATAATTTGGTTGTAATCCAGAGAGGTTGGAAAAATTATTTAGATCCTCTATGAGGCTGTGGAGGGATCCAAGTTGTGGATTTAAAAGAAAACGTGAATCATCAGCGTACAATGACACCTTTGTTTTTAAGCCCTGTATTTCTAATCCCTTGATATTATTATTGGATCTGATTTTAATAACTAACATCTCGATGGCCACAATAAATAGATATGCCGATAGTGGACAACTTTGTTGTACTCCTCTTGACAGTTTAAAACTTTCTGAGAAGTAGACATTATCTACTATTTTACACCTAGGGTTACTATACATGATTTTAACCCATTTTATAAGAGATTCACCAAAATTGAAATATTCTTTGCATTTATATATAAACTCTAGTTGTACTTTATCAAAAGCCTCTTCAAAGTCAGCTATCAATAGCAGGCCTGGTATCCCTGATTTTTCATAGTGTTATGTTGTTTCCATTACTTGCACACATTTGCACACACTGTATATATATATTTTTTTTCTGTTGTATTTTTGACTTTATGTTTTTTACCCCATATGTAACTCTGTGTTGTTTTTATTGCACTGCTTTGCTTTATCTTGGCCAGGTCGCAGTTGTAAATGAGAACCTGTTCTCAACTGGCTTACCTGGTTAAATAAAGGTGAAATAAAATAAAAAAAAAAATTATATTATCTCCAATGTATCGTCCATGTAAAAAAACAAATATTTTGCTAGAATTTTTTCATCACGACACTGAAGTGTAAGGGGCCTCCAATTTTTTTTATGGACTGGATCTTTATATTTCCCACTTGGATCCTGTTTCAGTAATAATGAATTCAGACCTTCTTGTTGAGTGTCTGATAATCTACCATTTACATAGGAGTGGTTAAAACATGCTAATAATGGTCCTCTGAGTACATCAAAAAAGGTTTGGTATACCTCGACTGGTATGCCATCCAACCGTGGAGTTTTCCCAGAATTAAAGTCTTTAATTGCATCCAGAATGTCAGAACGCTGAGTGTGGATGTGGTGCAGGGAATCAAGCGCAGGAACAAGGGTGTTCGTCAACAGACTTTAGTAATCCAAAAATAGTAATTCCAAACAGGTGAATAGCCAACCCGACCGGGAGGCATGAACAAATTACGCACACACACAACAGTGCGCAAAAACAAGAAAAAGCGCACGCAGTCGGACTTCGATACAAACAACACGAGAGAGAAAACCCATCAATGCAACAGCTGACAATAATAATCACACATAACACCTGACCCAACATACGATAACTAAATAGGAAACAAAATCAAACACTAACAAGGGACAGGTGTACAAACAGACAAAACCAAACAAACAAGAAACATCGAACGGTGGTAGCTAGTACTCCGGGGACGACGACCGCCGAAGCCTGCCGGAACAAGGAGGAGGAGCAGCCTCGGCCGAAACCGTGACAGTACCCCCCCCTTGACGCGCGGCTCCAGCCGTGCGCCGATCCCGGCCTCGGGGACGACCAGGACGACGCGGAGCAGGGCGCGTAGGATGACCCCGATGGAACTCGGTCAGCAGGGACAGGTCTAATATGTCCCTCCTCGGCACCCAGCACCGCTCCTCCGGGCCGTACCCTCCCACTCCACGAGATGTGGAGACCCCCCATCCGGCGTCTCGAATCCAGGATGGACCTCACAGTGTGCGCCGGAGCCCCTCGATGTCCAACGGGGCGGAGGAATCTCCTCTATCTCATAATCCTGGAGTGGACCAGCTACCACCGGCCTGAGGAGAGACACATGGAACGAGGGGTTAATATTCCTGTAATCAATAGGCAGTTCTAACCTGTAACACACCTCGTTCAACCTCCTCAGGACTTTGAATGGCCCCACAAACCGCCGACCCAGCTTCCAGCAGGGCAGGCGGAGGGGCAGGTTTCTGGTCGAGAGCCAGACTCTATCTCCAGGTGCGTATACAGGCCCCTCACTGCGGTGGAGATCGGCGCTCGTCTTATGCCGACGGATGGCCCGCTGCAGATGGACGTGGGCAGCGTTCCATGTCTCCTCCGAGCGCCGCACCCACTCATCCACCGCAGGGGCCTCGATCTGGCTCTCATGCCAAGGTGCCAGAACCGGCTGGTACCCTAACACACACTGGAAAGGGGTTAGTTGGGTGGAGGAGTGGCGGAGAGAGTTCTGCGCCATCTCGGCCCACGGAACGTATCTCGCCCACTCCTCCGGCCGGCCCTGGCAATAAGACCTCAGAAACCTACCCACATCCTGGTTGACACGTTCAACCTTCCCATTACTCTCCGGGTGGTAACCCGAGGTAAGGCTCACGGAAACCCCCAACCGTTCCATAAAGGCTCTCCACACTCTGGAGGTGAACTGGGGGCCTCGATCAGACACTATATCCTCGGGTACCCCGTAATGCCGGAAGACATGGGTAAACAGAGCCTCAGCGGTCTGTAGGGCAGTAGGGAGACCCGGAATGGGAAGGAGACGACAGGCCTTCGAGAACCGATCCACAACGACCAGGATGGTAGTATTCCCCTGTGAGGGGGAAGGTCTGTAACAAAGGCCACCGAGAGGTGGGACCAGGGTCGTTGTGGAACGGGCAGGGGTTGTAGCTTACCCCTGGGCAAATGTCTGGGCGCCTTACACTGTGCACACACCGAACAGGAGGAGACATAAACCCTCACATCCCTGGCTAACGTTGGCCACCAGTACTTAGTGCTAAGGCAGTGAACTGTCCGGCCGATACCTGGATGTCCAGAGGAGGGGGACGTATGAGCCCAATAAATGAGGCGATCGCGTACCTCGAGCGGAACGTACGTCCGACCCACTGGACACTGTGGAGGACTTGGGTCGGTGCGTAACGCCCGCTCGATCTCTGCATCGACCTCCCATACCACCGGTGCCACCAGACAAGACTTAGGTAGTATGGGAGTGGGCTCAATGGACCTCTCCTCTGTGTCATACCGCCGAGACAGGGCATCTGCCTTCCCGTTCTGGGACCCAGGGATGTAAGTGATTTTAAACACAAACCGGGCTAGAAACATAGTCCAGCGGGCCTGGCGAGGATTCAGTCTCCTAGCTGCCCGGATGTACTCCAGGTTACGGTGGTCCGTCAAAATGAGGAAAGGGTGTTGAGCCCCCTCAAGCCAATGCCTCCACACCTTTAGGGCCTGTACCACGGCTAACAGCTCCCTGTCCCCTACGTCATAATTCCGCTCCGCCGGACTGAGCTTCTTAGAATAAAAAGCACAGGGGCGGAGCTTAGGTGGTGTGCCAGACCGTTGTGAGAAGGACGGCCCCAATACCGGCCTCGGACGCGTCTACCTCCACCTGGAATGGTAAAGCGGGATCCGGATGCGCCAACACCGGCGCCGAGGTAAACAGGTCCTTCAGTCTCCCAAAAGCCCTGTCCGCCTCAGCTGACCACCGCAAGCGCACCGGACCCCCCTTCAACAGAGACGTTATGGGAGCTGCCACCTGTCCAAAACCCCGGATAAACCTCTGGTAATAATTCGCAAAACCCAAGAACTGTTGCACCTCTTTCACAGTGGTTGGGGTTTGCCAATTACGCACAGCTGACACCCGGTCAACCTCCATCTTCACCCCTGACGCAGACAACTGATAACCCAAAAAGGAGACCGACTTCTGAAATAACAGGCATTTCTCTGCCTTGACATATAGGTCATGCTCCAACAGTCTCCTCAACACTCGGCGCACCAGGGCTACATGCTCAGCTCGGGTAGAACTGTACACCAGAATATCGTCTATGTACACGACTACTCCCTGCCCCTGCATGTCCCGGAAAATCTCATCTACAAAGGATTGGAAGACTGAGGGAGCATTCATTAACCCATATGGCATGACGAGATACTCGTAATGACCGGAGGTCGTGCTAAATGCTGTCTTCCATTCATCGCCCTCTCTAATGCGCACCAAGTTATATGCGCTCCTGAGATCCAATTTTGTGAAGAACTGAGCACCGTGTAATGACTCCGTCATAGTCGCAATCAGAGGAAGTGGATAACTGTACTTCACCGTAATCTGATTGAGACCGCGGTAATCAATACACGGGCGCAAACCTCCATCTTTTTTCTTCACAAAAAATAAGCTTGAGGAAGCGGGTGAAGTAGAGGCCCGTATGTATCCCTGTCTCAGAGACTCGGCGATGTAAGTTTCCATCGCTTTCCTCTCCTCTTGAGACAAGGGATACACATGGCTCCGCGGGAGTGCTGCTCCTAACTGGAGATCTATCGCACAATCCCCCTGTCTATGAGGTGGCAGCTGCGCCGCCCTTGTCTTACTAAACACCAGTGTCAAATCCTCATACTCGGGGGGAATATGCAGTGCGGGCATTTGATTTGGACTCTCCACCGAGGTCGCCCCTATGGAAACACCCAGACATAGCCCCTCACACTGAACAGACCACCCTTTAAGAGCTTTCTCTCGCCACGAAATAGTAGGATCATGGGTAACCAACCAGGGAAGTCCCAGCACCACCGGATACGCAGGAGAGTCAATCAGATAGAGCTGAATCGTCTCCTCATGACCCCCCTGCGTCTTCATCCTAAGGGGCGCTGTGACCTCCCTAATTAACCCAGATCCTAACAGACGGCTATCTAGGGCATGTACAGGGAAAGGCTTATCAACGGGAAGGAGAGGAATCCCTAACTCTACACAGAACTGGCGATCTACAAAATTCCCAGCTGCGCCTGAATCTACGAGCGCCTTATGCTGGGAACGAGGTGCAACCTGTGGGAAACAAACAGGCAAGGTTATGTGAACGACAGAAAGCTCTGGGTAAGTAGGGCGCCTACTCACCTGGGAGGACTCCCCAATGCGTGGCCTGCCTTCACCTCCACCGGGGGACCTTCCCCAACACCTAGCCGCGGTGTGCCCTCCACGGCCACAGTTGGTGCAGGGAACGGCCCCCCTCGGGTTCCTACTCCTCCGTTCTCTAGCGCCAGCACCTCCGAGCTCCATAGGGCTCGGCTCGGAGGTGCCGGAAGGTGGAATGGGCAACCCCCACCCGGGACGTCCACGGGTGGCGAGCAGGGTGTCCAGCCGAATGGCCATGTCGACCAGTTGGTCAAACGACAACGTGGTATCCCTGGACGCCAACTCTCTCTGGACGTCCTCCCGGAGGCTGCAGCGGAAGTGGTCTATGAGGGCCCGCTCATTCCACCCTGCATCTGCCGCTAGAGTCCGGAACTCCAAAGCAAAATCCTGTGCGCTCCTCATCCCCTGTCGGAGGTAGAACAGACGCTCCCCCGCCGCCTTCCCTTCTGGTGGATGGTCAAACACGGCACGGAAGCGGCGGGGAGAACTCCGCATAGGTAATAGTAGCGGCGTCTATTCTCCTCCATTCGGCGTTGGCCCACTCCAACGCCTTGCCGGTGAGACAGGAGATGAGGGCGGAGACGCTCTCGTGTCCCGAGGGCGCCGGGTGTACGGTGGCGAGGTAGAGCTCCACTTGCAGCAGGAACCCTTGACACCCGGCAGCGGAGCCGTCGTATGCCCTCGGGAGCGAGAGCCGAATCCCGCAGGGTTCCGGAAGGGAGACAGGAGGACTGACCGATGGGGATGGTCCGGTAGGTGGGGGCGTGGGTACACCGCTGCTCTTCCATCGGTGGAGAGTGTTCATCACCCGATCCAGGGCGTGACCGATCTGGTTGATCCTGTCCTCCTGCCCACGAAGACGGTCCTCCATAATGTCCGTTGGCGCGGTTGCTCCTGCTGATTCCATAGTAGGTTGTGTGATTCTGTCAGAACGCTGAGTGTGGATGTGGTGCAGGGAATCAAGCGCAGGAACAAGGGTGTTCGTCAACAGACTTTAGTAATCCAAAAATAGTAATTCCAAACAGGTGAATAGCCAACCCGACCGGGAGGCATGAACAAATTACGCACACACACAACAGTGCGCAAAAACAAGAAAAAGCGCACGCAGTGCGGACTCTCGATACAAACAACACGAGAGAGAAAACCCATCAATGCAACAGCTGACAATAATAATCACACATAACACCTGACCCAACATACGATAACTAAATAGGAAACAAAATCAAACACTAACAAGGGACAGGTGTACAAACAGACAAAACCAAACAAACAAGAAACATCGAACGGTGGTAGCTAGTACTCCGGGGACGACGACCGCCGAAGCCTGCCCGAACAAGGAGGAGGAGCAGCCTCGGCCGAAACCGTGACACAGAAGTTCCTCCTCTGTAATTTCACCTTCACATGAGTCTTTCTGTGTGGCTGTTAATTTGACATTATCAATAGAAAAAAATCTCTACAATTAGCTTCAGTTAGAGGAGATGGAGGCGACTGAAAAGAAAACATATGCTTAAAGTACTTTGTTTCTTCCTTCAAAATATCATTTGGTGAATTATGGGTGACTCCGTCAATTGTAACCAGTTTCATTAAATTCTTTTTGGTAGCATTCCTATGTTGAAGATTAAAAAATAATTTTGTGCATTTTTTCCCCATATTCCATCCAGTTTGCTTTATTTTTATAATATATTACACTTGATCTTTCTTGAATAAGTTTCTCCATTTCTTTTTGTTTTTCCTCTAATTTATTCTGAGCCTCTATGTTACAGTTTTTATTGCCATCTATCTGTTCTGTTAGACTTTCTATTTCCTTTCTTAGTATAAACTCTTTTGACCTAAATTGCTTTTGTTTTCGAGATGAGTACTGAATTGCATGGCCTCTAAAGGCACATTTAAAGGTGTCCCATACAATAAGGGGATTCACTGTACCTATGTTATGTTGGAAAAAGTCAGTTATAAATTCCTTTGTTCTAATTATAAATAAATTATCATCCAATAGGCTTTGATTAAATTTCCAATATCCTCGCCCACGTGGAAATTCAGTAAGAGTAATGTATATGCCAATTATATGATGGTCCGACCGCATTCTGTCCCCTATCAACACTTTTAAAACTTTTGGTGCCAACGAGAATGAGATAAGAAAGAAGTCAAGACGACTAGCTTGATTCAGTCTCCGCCATGTATATCTCACTAGATCAGGATATTTAAGCCTCCATATATCTACTAGTTCTAATGTATCCATGACATTCACAATTTCCTCAACTAGTATGCCATCCAGCCCTGGAGTTTTCCCTGACTCAAAGAATTTAAATCCGAACTGGTTCTCCAGCAGATGAGTAAGATTGTCTCACCCTATGCTCATTACAACATCTCACTTTCAGTTATTTGAAAAGGAAATAATCTCCCAAATATCGCTATTTTTAAAACAAGCCATAGAAAGTTGGTTGCAATTTCTATTTAATCCACCAGAAAGGACAGAACAAATAATGCAACAAATATTGTTGTTAAACTCAAAAATACAAATTCATAAAAAAACATAAAAAAATAAAATGTGTAACATTTATAATCTTCATAAATAATATCATAGGTAGGACTGGTGGAGTTTTGGTTAAACTAAAATATACTAATTGATAAAAAACATTCATTTAAAAAAAACAATATATATACAGTG
The DNA here is from genome assembly GCF_020615455.1 of Coregonus clupeaformis. Taxonomy (NCBI): domain Eukaryota; kingdom Metazoa; phylum Chordata; class Actinopteri; order Salmoniformes; family Salmonidae; genus Coregonus; species Coregonus clupeaformis. The sequence continues at coordinate 5,165,825 of NC_059203.1, forward strand.
GGGAGAACAAGTATTTGATACACTGTCGATATTGCAGGTTTTCCTACTTACAAAGCATGTAGAGGTCTGTAATTTTTATCATAGGTACACTCCAACTGTGAGAGACGGAATATAAAACAAAATCCAGAAAATCATATTATATGATTTTTAAGTAATTAATTTGCATTTTATTGCATGACATACAGTGGGGAAAAAAAGTATTTAGTCAGCCACCAATTGTGCAAGTTCTCCCACTTAAAAAGATGAGAGAGGCCTGTAATTTTCATCATAGGTACACGTCAACTATGACAGACAAATTGAGAGAGAAAAAAATCCAGAAAATCACATTGTAGGATTTTTAATGAATTTATTTGCAAATTATAGTGGAAAATAAGTATTTGGTCACCTACAAACAAGTAAGATTTCTGGCTCTCACAGACCTGTAACTTCTTCTTTAAGAGGGTAGTGCGAACGGCCCAGTACATCACTGGGGCCAAGCTTCCTGACATCCAGGACCTCTATACCAGGCGGTGTCAGAGGAAGGCCCAAAAAATTGTAAAAGACTCCAGTCACCCAAGTCACAGACTGTTCTCTCTGCTACCGCATGGCAAGCGGTACCGGAGCGCCAAGTCTAGGACCAAAAAGCTCCTTAACAGCTTCTACCCTCAAGCCATAAGACTGCTGAGCAATTAATGAAATGGCCACCCGGACTATTTACATTGACACCTTTACCCCTACTTCAATGTACAAATTACCTCAACTAACCTGTACCCCCGCACATTGACTCGGTACCGGTACCCCCTGTATATAGCCTCATTATTGTTATTTTATTCTGTTACTTTTTATTTAATTTTTTACTTCACTTTATTTAGTAAATATTTTCTTAACTCTATTTCTTGAACTGCGTTGTTATTGGCCAATTTCTATTTTGCCTTGTTTATCAAAAGTGTTAGAAAAACTTGTCAATAATCAACTGACTGGCTTTCTATAGTATTCTCTCTGGTTTCTGCTCAGGTTATGGATGTGTCAATGCAACCTTAAAGGTCCTAAACGATGTCACCATTGCCCTTGATTCTAAGCAATGTTGTGCTGCTAATTTTATTGACTTGGCCAAAGCATTTGATATGGTAGACCATTCCATTCTACCATAGAGTATTGGTGTCTCTGAGGGGTCTTTGGCCTGGTTTGCTAACTACCTTTCTCAAAGAGTGCAGTGTATAAAGTCAGAACATCTGCTGTCTCAGCCACTGCCTGTCACCAAGGGAGAACCCTAAGGCTCCATCCTAGGCCCCACGCTCTTCTCTATTTACATCAACAACACAGCTCAGGCAGTAGGAAGCTCTCTCATCCATTTATACGCAGATAATACAGTCTTATACTCAGCTGGCCCCTCCCCGGATTTTGTGTTAAACGCTCAACAACAAAGCTTTCTTAGTGTCCAACAAGCTTTCTCTGCCCTTAACCTTGTTCTGAACACCTCCAAAAACAAAGGTCATGTGGTTTGGTAAGAAGAATGCCCCTCTCCCCACCGGTGTGATTACTACCTCTGAGGGTTTAGAGCTTGAGGTAGTCACCTCATACAAGTCCTTGGGAGTACGGCTAGACGGTACACTGTCCTTCTCTCAGCACATATCAAAGCTGCAGGCTAAGGTTAAATCTAGACTTGGTTTCCTCTATCGTAATCGCTCCTCTTTCACCCCAGCTGCCAAACTAACCCTGATTCAGATGACCATCCTACCCCATGCTAGATTACGGAGACGTAATTTATAGATCGGCAGGTAAGGGTGCTCTCGAGCGGCTAGATGTTCTTTACCATTTGGCCATCAGATTTGCCACCAATGCTCCTTACAGGACACATCACTGCACTCTATACTCCTCTGTAAACTGGTCATGTCTGTATACCCGTCACAAGACCCACTGGTTGATGCTTATTTATAAAACCTTCTTAGGCCTCACTCCCCCCTATCTGAGATACCTACTGCAGCCCTCATCCTCCACATACAACACCCGTTCTGCCAGTCACATTCTGTTAAAGGTCCCCAAAGCACACACATCCCTGGGTCGCTCCTCTTTTCAGTTCGCTGCAGCTAGCGACTGGAACGAGCTGCAAAAACCACTCAAACTGGACAGTTTTATCTCCATCTCTTCATTCAAAGACACAATCATGGACACTCTTACTGCCAGTTGTGGCTGCTTCGCGTGATGTATTGTTGTCTCTACCTTCTTGCCTTTGTGCTGTTGTCTGTTGCCTAATAATGTCTGTACCATGTTTTGTGCTGCTGCCATGTTGTGTTGCTGCCATGTTGTTGTGATGTGTTGCTACCATGCTGTGTAGTCATGTGTTGCTACCATGTTGCCATGTTGTGTTGCTGCCATGTTGTTGTGTTGTGTTGCTACCATGCTGTGTAGTCATGTGTTGCTACCATGTTGCCATGTTGTGTTGCTGCCATGTTGTTGTGTTGTGTTGCTACCATGCTGTGTTGTTAAATGATGCTACCATGCTATGTTGTTGTCTTAGGTCTCTCTTTATGTAGTGTTGTGGTGTCTCTCTTGGCGTGATGTTGTTTTGTCCTATATATATATATTTTTAAATCCCAACCCCCAGTGCCTTAAACCACTGCGCCACTCGGGAGACCCTCCTGCATGCTTCACGGTGGGAACCACACATACGGAGATCATCCGTTCACCTACTCTGCGTCTCACAAAGACAAGGCGGTTGGAACCAAAAATATCAAATTTGGACTCATCAGACCAAAGGACAGATTTCCACTGGTCTAATGTCCATTGCTTGTGTTTCTTGGCCCAAGCAATACTATTCTTATCATTGGTGTCCTTCAGTAGTGGTTTCTTTGCAACAATTATCCTCTGAAGAGTTGATGTTGAGATGTGTCTGTTACTTGAACTCTGTGAAGCATTTATTTGGGCTGCAATCTGAGGTGCAGTTAACTCTAAAGAACTTATCCTCTGTAGCAGAGGTAACTCTGGGTCTTCCTTTCCTGTGGCGGTCCTCATGAGAGCCAGGTTCATCATAGCGTTTGATGGTTTTTGCGACTGCACTTGAAGAAACGTTCAAAGTTCTTGAAATGTTATGTATTGACTGACCTTCATGTCTTGAAGTAATGATGGACTGTCGTTTCTCTTTGCATATTTGAGCTGTTCTTGCCATAATATGGACTTGGTATTTTACCAAACAGGGCTATCTTCTGTATACCACCCCTACCTTGTCACAACACAACTGATTGGCTCAAACGCATTAAGAAGGAAATACATTCCACAAATTAACTTTTAACAAGGCACACCTGTTAATTGAAATGCATTCCAGGTGACTACCTCATGAAGCTGGTTGAGAGAATGTCAATCGTGTGCAAAGCTGTCATCAAGGCAAAGGGTGGCTACTTTGAAGAATCTCAAAAATAAAAAATATATTTTGATTTGTTAAACTCTTTTTTGGTTACTACATGATTACATATGTGTTACTTCATAGTTTTGATGTCTTCACTATTATTCTACAATGTAGAAAATAAATACAAATAAAGAAAAACCCTGGAATGAGTAGGTGTATCCAAACTTTTGACCGGTAGTTTAGTCATAAAAAAATAATGTTAAACACTATTATTGCACATGCAACTTATTTTGTGACTTGTTAAAGTACATTTTTACTCCTGAACTTATTTAGGCTCTCCATAGCAACCCTGGAATGAGTAGGTGTGTCCAAATTTCTGACTGGTACTTTTACCACTTGACAGCTTTATCAGAAAGCACAGCATTGATTTTCTCTGCTACGCAGACGATACACAACTTTACATTACTGTGTCGCCAGAGGATTTCAGCTCCATGGATAAATTATTAGACTGTATTAGTGATTTAAATACTTGGATGGCTCACAACTCCTCCAGCTAAATCAAGACTAGACCGAGGTACTTATTGTTGGAGCCAAAGCACAGAGAGAGAATCTGGCCGCACATTTTAATTCACTGGCAATAAAGATAAAACACCAGGTAAAAAACCTAGGTGTTATTTTAGATTCTGAACTAAATTTTGAATCACACATCAGGAATGTGACCAAAACAGCTTTTTACCACCTGAGGAACATTGCCAAGGTGCGTCTGTTTCTCTCTCAGGCTGATACAGAGAGACTCATCCATGCTTTTATTACAAGCAGGCTTGACTACTGTAATGCTCTCCTGTCTGGTCTACCCAAGAAATAGTTACTATGCCCCCAGCCTCTGGAATAGCCTGCCAGAGAACCTGAGGGGGGCCGAAACTGTGGACATATTTAAAAGAGTTTGATGGCTTATCGAAGGTCGTAGCGGGATTTCTTATAAGCATCCGGATTAGAGTCCCGCTCCATGAAAGCAGCAGCTCTAGCCTTTAGCTTAGTGCGGATGTTGCCTGTAATCCATGGCTTCTGGTTGGGGTATGGACGTACGGTCACTGATGTGGTAAACTCCTCAATGTTATCGGATAAATCTCTGAACATTTTCCAGTCTGTGCTAGCGAAACAGTCATGTAGCTTAGCATCCACTTCATCGGACCACTTCCGCATTGAGCGCGTCACTGATACTTCCTGTTTGAGTTTTTGCTTGTAAGCAGGAATCAGGAGGATAGAGTTATGGTCAGATTTGCCAAATGGAGGGCGAGGGAGGGCTTTGTATGCGTCTCTGTGCGTGGAGTAAAGGTGATCCAGAGTCTCCTTTAGTTGAACAGGTGACTTGCTGGTTAAAATGAGGTCAAACAGATTTCAGTTTACACAGGATGTGTGTTTTTGCGTGCTTACCTGTGTTCCAGTGAGGTGTGTAAGACCCTGTATAAACAGACTATCAGCGGTGCTCCTACACAGACAGCGGAAAGCGGTCATGCTTCCTCACAGATCTGTAATCGCCTGCTTAGTGTCTCCCTCAGTCACTGATGGGACGTCCCCACCTCCACACACACAGCGTTACTGTTTTGTCTGTCTGTCTCTGTCTGCCTGTCTGCCTGTCTGTCTGTCTGTCTGTCTGTCTGTCTGTCTGTCTGTCTGTCTGTCTGTCTGTCTGTCTGTCTGTCTGTCTGTCTGTATGTCTGTCTGTCTGACTGTCTGTCTGTCTGTCTGCCTGCCTGAATGCCTGCCTGACTGTCTGTCTGCCTGACTGTCTGTCTCTGTCTGCCTGACTGTCTGACTGAGTCTGTCTGTGTGTCTGTCTGTCTGACTGAGTCTGTCTGTGTCTGTCTGTCTGCCTGAGTGGGTTAGATTATCTGGCCAGGGTTATCCCGGTGGGAGGTGTTTGCACCGGGTGAAAAGTGATTGCATTCGTTTTGGAACAGGGCCGCCTCCGGGCGTGAGCCAGGTGCCCCGTTCAAAGCCCATGGTGAAGTCGGCTCAAAATAAAAGTGACGTAGGCTAGATTAAGCATGTGGAGTAGGATTCTGTGTTTTCACATGCAAAAGTGATTGCTTTTGACAAAAAACACCTTATCTGCCTTCCCAATGAAAACTAGTTTGAAAATATGATAGACCATGCTGCCTTGTTGATGACATGACCCAGCGGTGCAGATTACTGTTTGGTTTAAGAAGGGCACTCCCCCCTAGCCACTTTTGACAATTAATGTAATGGGCCATAGACCGGTGCCCCTTGGTTCAGGTTAATAGAACTCCCTTGAGCCAAATGGTGAGTTGAGCCACCCCTTGCTTCTAGGAAATCATACACAAAATTAATATTTTGACCAAATATTTAGGAAGAGGTCATAATTTCATGGAGTCTGTGAAGGAAGAAACCCCATGGAAAAAGTTGTAAGCAACTTAGGTCCAAAAAAACAGATTTTCACCAAGTCAAGTTAATCAAATCAAATCACATTTTATTGGCCAGGTGCAGACATTACAGTGAAATGCTTACTTACAGTCCTTAACTAACAGTGCATTTATTTTTAATAAAAAAGTAAAATAAAACAACAACAAACAAGTGTTGAGAAAAAAAGAGCAGAAGTAAAATAAAATAACAGTAGGGAGGCTATATATACAGGGGGGTACCGTTGCAGAGTTAATGTGCGGGGGCACCGGCTAGTTGAGGTAGTTGAAGTAATATGTACATGTGGGTAGAGTTAAAGTGACTATGCATAAATAATTAACAGAGTAGCAGCAAGCGTAAAAAGATGGGGTGGGGGGGTGGGGGTGGGGGTGGGGGGGGGCAGTGCAAATAGTCTGGGTAGCCATGATTAGATGTTCAGGAGTCTTATGGCTTGGGGGTAGAAGCTGTTGAGAAGCCTTTTGGACCTAGACTTGGCACTCCGGTACCGCTTGCCGTGCGGTAACAGAGAGAACAGTCTATGACTAGGGTGGCTGAAGTCTTTTACAATTTTGAGGGCCTTCCTCTGACACCGCCTGATATAGAGGTCCTGGATGGCAGGAAGCTTGGCCCCAGTAATGTACTGGGCCGTACGCACTACCCTCTGTAGTGCCTTGCGGTCAAAGGCCGAACAGTTGCCATACCAGGCGGTGATGCAACCAGTCAGGATGCTCTCGATGGTGCAGCTGTAGAATTTTTTGAGGATCTGAGTACCCATGCCAAATCTTTTCAGTCTCCTGAGGGGGAATAGGCTTTGTCGTGCCCTCTTCACGACTGTCTTGGTGTGTTTGGACCATGATAGTTTGTTGGTGATGTGGACACCAAGGAACTTGGAAGCTCTCAACCTGTTCCACTACAGCCCCGTCGATGAGAATGGGGGCGTGCTCAGTCCTTTTTTTCCTCCTGTAGTCCACAATCATCTCCTTTGTCTTGGTCACGTTGAGGGAGAGGTTGTTATCCTGGCACCACACGGCCAGGTCTCTGACCTCCTCCCTATAGGCTGTCTCATCGTTGTCGGTGATCAGGCCTACCACTGTTGTGTCGTCGGCAAACTTAATGATGGTGTTGGAGTCGTTCCTGGCCATGCAGTCATGGGTGAACAGGGAGTACAGGAGGGGACTGAGCACGCACCCCTGAGTGGCCCCCGTGTTGAGGATCAGTGTGGCAGATGTGTTGTTACCTACCCTTACCACCTGGGGGCAGCCCGTCAGGAAGTCCAGGATCCAGTTGCAGAGAGAGGTGTTTAGTCCCAGGATCCTTAGCTTAGTGATGAGCTTTGAGGGCACTATGGTGTTGAATGCTGAGCTGTAGTCAATGAATAGCATTCTCAAGTAGGTGTTCCTCTTGTCCAGGTGGGAAAGGGCAGTGTGGAGTGCAATAGAGATTGCATCATCTGTGGATCTGTTGGGGCGGTATGCAAATTGGAGTGGGTCTAGAGTTTCTGGGATAATGGTGTTGATGTGAGCCATGACCAGCCTTTCAAAGCACTTCATGGCTACAGACGTCAGTGCTACGGGTCGGTAGTCATTTAGGCAGGTTATCTTAGTGTCCTTGGGCACAGGGACTATGGTGGTCTGCTTGAAACATGTTGGTATTACAGACTCAGTCAGGGACATGTTGAAAATGCCAGTGAAGACACTTGCCAGTTGGTCAGCACATGCTCGGAGTACACGTCCTGGTAATCATTCTGGCCCTGCGGCCTTGTGAATGTTGACCTGCTTAAAAGTCTTACTCACATCGGCTATGGAGAGCGTGATCACATAGTCATCCGGAACAACTGGTGCTCTCATGCATGCTTCAGTGTTGCTTGCCTCGCAGCGAGCGTAGAAGTGGTTTAGCTCGTCTGGAAGTCTTGTGTCACTGGGCAGCTCGCGGCTGTGCTTCCCTTTGTAGTCTGTAATAGTTTTCAAGCCCTGCCAGATCCGACGAGTGTCGGAGCCAGTGTAGTATGATTCAATCTTAGTCCTGTATTGACTCTTTGCCTGTTTGATGGTTCGTCGGAGGGCATAGCGGGATTTCTTATAAGCGTCCGGGTTAGAGTCCCGCTCCTTGAAAGCGGCAGCTCTACCCTTTAGCTCAGTGCGGATGTTTCCTGTAATCCATGGCTTCTGGTTGGGGTATGTACGTACGGTCACTGTGGGGACGACATCATCGATGCACTTATTGATGAAGCCAGTGACTGATGTGGTGTACTCCTCAATGCTATCTGAAGAATCCCGGAACATGTTCCAGTCTGTGCTAACATCTGACCACTTTTTTATTAACCGAGTCACTGGTGCTTCCTGCTTTAGTTTTTGCTTATAAGCAGGAATCAGGAGGATAGAGTTATGGTCAGATTTGCCAAATGGAGGGCGAGGGAGAGGTTTGTATGCGTCTCTGTGTGTGGAGTAAAGGTGGTTTAGAGTTTTTTTTTCCTCTGGTTGCACATTTAACATGCTGGTAGAAATTAGGTAGAACGGATTTAAGTTTCCCTGCATTAAAGTCCCCGGCCACTAGGAGCGCTGCCTCTGGATGAGCGTTTTCCTGTTGACTTATGGCCTTATACAGCTCATTCAGTGCAATCTTAATGCCAGCACTGGTTTGTGGTGGTAAATAGACAGCTATGAAAAATATAGATGAAAACTCTCTTGGTAAATAGTGTGGTCTACAGCTTATCATAAGATACTCTACCTCAGGCGAGCAAAACCTCGAGACTTCCTTAGTATTTGATTTTGTGCACCAGCTGTTGTTTACAAATATACACAGACCGCCACCCCTTGTCTTACCGGAGTCAGCCGTTCTATCCTGCCGATGTAGCGTATAGCCCGCTAGCTGTATGTTGTCCATGTCGTCGTTCAGCCACGACTCGGTGAAACATAAGATATTACAGTTTTTAATGTCCCGTTGGTAGGATAACCGTAATCTTAGGTCAATTTATTTATTCTCAAATGATTGAACATTGGCTAATAGGATTGATGGGAGCGGCAGTTTACTCGCTCGCCGTCGGATCCTTACAAGGCACCCCGACCTACGTCCACGATATCTCCGTCTCTTTCTCATGCGAATGACGGGGATATCCTTCTCGGCCGCCTCGTTGAAGAAAAAATCTTCGTCCAATACGAGGTGAGTAATCGCTGTCCTGATATCCAGAAGCTCTTTTTGGTTATAAGAGACGATAATGTGGAAAGTCACACATAATAGTGCAAATGGTTAGAGGGCCTTAGTATTGAGGTTTCATGATGCTTGTATCTAAACCAAAGTACACTACCCGTCAAAAGTTTTAGAACACCTACTCATTCAAGGATTTTTCTTTATTTTTACTATTTTCTACATTGTAGAATAATAGTGAAGACATTAAAACTATGAAATAACACATATGGAATCATGGAGTAACCAAAAAAGTGTTAAACAAATGAAAATATATGTTATATTTGGGATTCTTCAAAGTTGCCTACCTTTGCCTTGATGACAGCTTTGCACACTCTTGGCATTCTCTCAACCAGCTTCACCTGGAATGCTTTTCCAACAGTCTTGAAGGAGTTCGGGAAAAAGTATTTAGTCAGCCACCAATTGTGCAGGTTCTCCCACTTAAAAAGATGAGAGAGGCCTGTAATTTTCATCATAGGTACACGTCAACTATGACAGACAAAATGAGATTTTTTTTCTCCAGAAAATCACATTGTAGGATTTTTAATGAATTTATTAGCAAATTATGGTGGAAAATAAGTATTTGGTCAATGACAAAAGTTACTCAATACTTTGTTATATACCATTTGTTGGCAATGACACAGGTCAAACGTTTTCTGTAAGTCTTCACAAGGTTTTCACACACTGTTGCTGGTATTTTGGCCCATTCCTCCATGCAGATCTCCTCTAGAGAAGTGATGTTTTGGGGCTGTCGCTGGGCAACACAGACTTTCAACTCCCTCCAAAGATTTTCTATGGGGTTGAGATCTGGAGACTGGCTAGGCCACTCCAGGACCTTGAAATGCTTCTTACGAAGCCACTCCTTCGTTGCCCGGGCAGTGTGTTTGGGATCATTGTCATGCTGAAAGACCCAGCCACGTTTCATCTTCAATGCCGTTGCTGATGGAAGGAGGTTTTCACTCAAAATCTCACGATACATGGCCCCATTCATTCTTTCCTTTACACGGATCAATCGTCCTGGTCCCTTTGCAGAATAACAGCCCCAAAGCATGATGTTTCCACCCCCATGCTTCACAGTAGGTATGGTGTTATTTGGATGCAACTCAGCATTCTTTGTCCTCCAAACACGAGTTGAGTTTTTACCAAAAAGTTCTATTTTGGTTTCATCTGACCATATGACATTCTCCCAATCCTCTTCTGGATCATCCAAATGCACTCTAGAAATCTTCAGACGGGCCTGGACATGTACTGGCTTAAGCAGGGGGACACGTCTGGCACTGCAGGGTTTGAGTCCCTGGCGGCATAGTGTGTTACTGATGGTAGGCTTTGTTACTTTGGTCCCAGCTCTCTGCAGGTCATTCACTAGGTCCCCCCGTGTGGTTCTGGGATTTTTGCTCACCGTTCTTGTGATCATTTTGACCCCACGGGGTGAGATCTTGCGTGGAGCCCCAGATCGAGGGAGATTATCAGTGGTCTTGTATGTCTTCCATTTCCTAATAATTGCTCCCACAGTTGATTTCTTCAAACCAAGCTGCTTACCTATTGCAGATTCAGTCTTCCCAGCCTGGTGCAGGTCTACAATTTTGTTTCTGGTGTCCTTTGACAGCTCTTTGGTCTTGGCCATAGTGGAGTTTGGAGTGTGACTGTTTGAGGTTGTGGACAGGTGTCTTTTATACTGATAACAAGTTCAAACAGGTGCCATTAATACAGGTAATGAGTGGAGGACAGAGGAGCCTCTTAAAGAAGAAGTTACAGGTCTGTGAGAGCTAGAAATCTTGCTTGTTTGTTGGTGACCAAATACTTATTTTCCACCATAATTAGCAAATAAATTCATTAAAAATCCTACAATGTGATTTTCTGGATTTTTTTTCCTTAATTTGTCTGTCATAGTTGACGTGTACCTATGATGAAAATTACAGGCCTCTCTCATCTTTTTAAGTGGTAGAATTTGCACAATTGGTGGCTGACTAAATACTTTTTTTCCCCACTGTACATCAATTCTGTCTATTTCCAGGGATACACAACATCCTGAATTATATGTAGATATCTTTGTTAGAAAGAATACTATAGTTCCCTTGACGGAGTGATGCTGAATGTAAAACATGTCTTAACATACCTCACTCTCCCCTATATACCGGTACATGTTTCTGTAACGTAACATGACATGGTGCTAGGTAGAGGATCATACATGTTTCTGTAACGTAACATGACATGGTGCTAGGTAGATGTAGGTGTAACACCATCAACATTTTTTCCCCCAGAGTTCCAGGGGTGTAAATCACCTTGGAAACACATCGTCTCCTCCTGATTGTCCGGGAGTTCGGAATATTAGCCTATCAGGTGTGTTACAGTGATGTCTGAAACCTGACCAAGATTCAACCTTCAGGAAGGAAAATGCCTTTAGTAATAACAACCAACCACTCAATGCTTCAACAACTCTGTTTCTCCTGAGGCAAGCCTATACTCTCTCTGCCCATTGCTCACAGAAGGATAATTTATTACCTTGGAATCCATTTAGAAAAGACAACATGCATTCCTATGCTGATTTGTTACTGAGGGCCACAACAACTCAACTCTACTCACTGTTTGGTATCTGTAGACTGGAGGAAAGTTGTGAGAGAGAGCGAGAGAGCGAGAGAGCGAGAGAGAGAGAGAGAGAGAGAGAGAGAGAGAGGTAGGAGGGGAGAGGGAGAGGGAGAAGGGAGAAGGGAGAGGGGGGAGAGAGAGGGAGAGAGGGAGGAGGGAGGGGGGAGAGGGGAGAGGGAGGGGGAGGTGGAGAGAGAGCGAGCGAGAGGAGGTGGGGGGAGGGAGGGGGGACAGGGAGGAGGAGTGAGAGGGGGGAGAGGGTGGAGGAGAGAGAGAGGAAGGAGGGAGAGGAGGGGGAGGGGGGGAGAGGGTGGAGGAGAGAGCGGGAGGAGGGAGAGGGAGGAGGGAGAGGAGGGGAGGGTGGAGGAGAGGGAGGAGGGAGAGGGAGGAGGGAGAGGAGGGGAGGGGGGAGAGGGAGGGGGAGAGAGAGACTACAGTATGTAGGTACATCAGCGCACTATATACCCTCAGGTAACCTCACTGCCCCAGTCATTCTGTTGTTGAACCCAACCCATCTGCCATCCAGGAGAAAGGTTATCAGTGTTGGCTCTGTTACTTGTGGTTTAACAATGAGCTCTAGCAAAAAGTCACATTTTGTTAACAGATCTTTTAGGTATTTGTGTCTCATGTTCTGACTTTGGATTGACTTGGTGTCTGAATGTAAGCAATGTGAAAGGGACGTTATTCCATAGTGAAAACACACAGAGCCCGTGACAGACAGTTGACTCCAGTCCGCTGGTCGCAAAAAGCTAAATTAGCATCGCACGAGCTGAATTACTGTAAATGTAAAAGGCTTTGAAAATAAAATGCTTGGTATAAACTCAGCGCTTCGTTGACATTTCACAGAGATACGCTGCTTTTGTGAGAAATCTTCGAAAAAGAACAGGAATTTCGAATTAATATGACAACACTACATGTCATGTCTCAAAATCAATATCTATCTTATCTCTATATTGTTTTATGTCTTTCGGATTTGAGAAGAAAGATGAGGAGTTCAACGGGAAAGTCAGCCTCTCAGGCTCATTAAAAGGATCACATACATTCTCACATCATACACATTTAAACCAGTCAGCCCATCATTATTTTTGTCATTTAGCAGACGCTCTTATCCAGAGCGACTTACAGTTAGTGAGTGCATACATTACTTGTTATTTAATTTTTCATTCTGGCCCCCCGTGGGAATCGAACCCACAACCCTGCCGTTGCAAACGCCATGCTCTACCAACTGAGCTACATCCCTGCTGGCTATTCCCTCCCCTACACTGGACGACGCTGGGCCAATTGTGCACCGCCCCATGGGTCTCCCGGTCACAGCCGGCTACGACAGAGCCTGGATTCGAACCAGGATCTCTAGTGGCACAGACCACTGCGATGCAGTGCCTTAGACCACTGCACCGAATATACATGTCATCTGTCACTCTAGTTATTAATTTCATGAACCTTGTTTCTTAGGCTACATATGTTAACGTGGACTATTTTGAGCACTTTTCTGGGATGCTTGCTTGTTTTCATTGCTTTACTGGGAAGCTTAGCAGAAGTAGATATTCTCATGTTATTTATGTTAGTGCAGGGTGAGCTGCACACAGTGGACTTCCTACTAGGACACACCCCCTCAGTTCTAACAGCATAATCAATCAATCAATTTTATTTTATATAGCCCTTCGTACATCAGCTAATATCTCGAAGTGCTGTACAGAAACCCAGCCTAAAACCCCAAACAGCTAGTAATGCAGGTGTAGAAGCACGGTGGCTAGGAAAAACTCCCTAGAAAGGCCAAAACCTAGGAAGAAACCTAGAGAGGAACCAGGCTATGAGGGGTGGCCAGTCCTCTTCTGGCTGTGCCGGGTGGAGATTATAACAGAACCATGCCAAGATGTTCAAAAATGTTCATAAGTGACAAGCATGGTCAAATAATAATCAGGAATAAATCTCAGTTGGCTTTTCATAGCCGATCATTAAGAGTTGAAAACAGCAGGTCTGGGACAGGTAGGGGTTCCATAACCGCAGGCAGAAGTATGTTTCATAGACACATGATTGCTGAATACAATCAGCAGAGGCATTCAGGGCAGTTAGAGGGACACAAATTAGGTTACTTATATTGTGTCCACCAATGCCCCTGGTATAATGTACATTTGCTAAAGCATTATGATGACTCAGCAATACAATGGTAGGGATTAACTGAGCTGGGCTTGGGTCATTGATAAGTAATTGTCTCAACGCAGCCTTATAATGCTGTGAATGGATCCAGGAACCCAAATGATTTGGTGGATCCCATCCTCCTTATAAAACGTGTTTTGTTTCCAAAAGGTATCGAAATTATCAACAAAAGTTACACGCATTAAGCTGCAATAATCACGTAGCCAGTTGTGAAGAGCAAGAATCCTGCTAAAGCGTTCAATGCCACGATTCATAGAGGGAACAGGGCCAGATATGATGGGTTTTTTATTAGTGTCTAGCAGAGAGTCAATCAGCTCTTTAAAATCCAGTTTCAACTGTTCAGCGCTGCCCTTCATAATGTCATTAAAACCCACATGGACTACGATAGAAGAATCGATGTCCATGTCCTGGCATAGTACATTCGGGAGCAACTTAGTAATGTCATTTACTAAATAGGACATTGTTTTTGCCGGGAACAGTCACATTTCTTACCATGGAGCTGCCCAAAATCACGGCTGGCGAGAAGGACGAGGAAATCCGCCCACTCCCACGCTTCACGGGATGCAGTCCTCTGACAGATGGAGAAGCCCCGCTAGATCCAGAGCAGGGACAGAAGGTTTATCCCCATCAAACACACAGTGTTTATCCCCATCGGACACACAGTGTTTATCCCCATCACACACAGTGTTTATCCCAATCAGACACACAGTGTTTATCCCCATCAGACACACAGTGTTTATCCCCATCGGACACACAGTGTTTATCCCCATCAGACACACAGTGTTTATCCCCATCAAACACACAGTGTTTATCCCCATCAGACACACAGTGTTTATCCCCATCAAACACACAGTGTTTATCCCCATCAGACACACAGTGTTTATCCCCATCAAACACACAGTGTTTATCCCCATCGGACACACAGTGTTTATCCCCATCACACACAGTGTTTATCCCCATCACACACAGTGTTTATCCCCATCGGACACACAGTGTTTATCCCCATCGGACACACAGTGTTTATCCCCATCACACAGTGTTTATCCCCATCAGACACACAGTGTTTATCCCCATCGGACACACAGTGTTTATCCCCATCGGACACACAGTGTTTATCCCCATCGGACACACAGTGTTTATCCCCATCAGACACACAGTGTTTATCCCCATCACACAGTGTTTATCCCCTTCGGACACACAGTGTTTATCCCCATCACACAGTGTTTATCCCCATCGGACACACAGTGTTTATCCCCATCACACAGTGTTTATCCCCATCGGACACACAGTGTTTATCCCCATCGGACACACAGTGATTATCCCCATCGGACACACAGTGTTTATCCCCCATCGGACACACAGTGTTTATCCCCATCGGACACACAGTGTTTATCCCCATCGGACACACAGTGTTTATCCCCATCGGACACACAGTGTTTATCCCCATCGGACACACAGTGTTTATCCCCATCACACAGTGTTTATCCCCATCGGACACACAGTGATTATCCCCATCGGACACACAGTGTTTATCCCTATCAGACACACAGTGTTTATCCCCATCGGACACACAGTGTTTATCCCCATCGGACACACAGTGTTTATCCCCATCAGACACAGTGTTTATCCCAATCAGACACACAGTGTTTATCCCCATCAGACAGTGTTTATCCCCATCGGACACACAGTGTTTATCCCCATCGGACACACAGTGTTTATCCCCATCGGACACACAGTGTTTATCCCCATCACACAGTGATTATCCCCATCAGACACACAGTGTTTATCCCCATCACACAGTGTTTATCCCCATCGGACACACAGTGTTTATCCCCATCGGACACACAGTGTTTATCCCCATCAGACACACAGTGTTTATCCCCATCAAACACACAGTGTTTATCCCCATCGGACACACAGTGTTTATCCCCATCACACACAGTGTTTATCCCCATCACACACAGTGTTTATCCCCATCGGACACACAGTGTTTATCCCCATCGGACACACAGTGTTTATCCCCATCGGACACACAGTGTTTATCCCCATCACACAGTGTTTATCCCCATCGGACACACAGTGTTTATCCCCATCGGACACACAGTGATTATCCCCATCACACAGTGTTTATCCCCATCAGACACACAGTGTTTATCCCCATCGGACACACAGTGTTTATCCCCATCGGACACACAGTGTTTATCCCCATCGGACACACAGTGTTTATCCCCATCAGACACACAGTGTTTATCCCCATCACACAGTGTTTATCCCCATCGGACACACAGTGTTTATCCCCATCACACAGTGTTTATCCCCATCGGACACACAGTGTTTATCCCCATCACACAGTGTTTATCCCCATCAGACACACAGTGTTTATCCCCATCAAACACACAGTGTTTATCCCCATCGGACACACAGTGTTTATCCCCATCACACACAGTGTTTATCCCCATCACACACAGTGTTTATCCCCATCGGACACACAGTGTTTATCCCCATCGGACACACAGTGTTTATCCCCATCACACAGTGTTTATCCCCATCAGACACACAGTGTTTATCCCCATCGGACACACAGTGTTTATCCCCATCGGACACACAGTGTTTATCCCCATCGGACACACAGTGTTTATCCCCATCAGACACACAGTGTTTATCCCCATCACACAGTGTTTATCCCCTTCGGACACACAGTGTTTATCCCCATCACACAGTGTTTATCCCCATCGGACACACAGTGTTTATCCCCATCACACAGTGTTTATCCCCATCGGACACACAGTGTTTATCCCCATCGGACACACAGTGATTATCCCCATCGGACACACAGTGTT
The DNA here is from genome assembly GCF_020615455.1 of Coregonus clupeaformis. Classification (NCBI taxonomy): domain Eukaryota; kingdom Metazoa; phylum Chordata; class Actinopteri; order Salmoniformes; family Salmonidae; genus Coregonus; species Coregonus clupeaformis. The sequence continues at coordinate 5,182,334 of NC_059203.1, forward strand.
TATCCCCATCGGACACACAGTGTTTATCCCCATCGGACACACAGTGTTTATCCCCATCGGACACACAGTGTTTATCCCCATCGGACACACAGTGTTTATCCCCATCGGACACACAGTGTTTATCCCCATCACACAGTGTTTATCCCCATCGGACACACAGTGATTATCCCCATCGGACACACAGTGTTTATCCCTATCAGACACACAGTGTTTATCCCCATCGGACACACAGTGTTTATCCCCATCGGACACACAGTGTTTATCCCCATCAGACACAGTGTTTATCCCAATCAGACACACAGTGTTTATCCCCATCAGACAGTGTTTATCCCCATCGGACACACAGTGTTTATCCCCATCGGACACACAGTGTTTATCCCCATCGGACACACAGTGTTTATCCCCATCACACAGTGATTATCCCCATCAGACACACAGTGTTTATCCCCATCACACAGTGTTTATCCCCATCGGACACACAGTGTTTATCCCCATCGGACACACAGTGTTTATCCCCATCAGACACACAGTGTTTATCCCCATCAAACACACAGTGTTTATCCCCATCGGACACACAGTGTTTATCCCCATCACACACAGTGTTTATCCCCATCACACACAGTGTTTATCCCCATCGGACACACAGTGTTTATCCCCATCGGACACACAGTGTTTATCCCCATCGGACACACAGTGTTTATCCCCATCGGACACACAGTGTTTATCCCCATCGGACACACAGTGTTTATCCCCATCGGACACACAGTGATTATCCCCATCACACAGTGTTTATCCCCATCAGACACACAGTGTTTATCCCCATCGGACACACAGTGTTTATCCCCATCGGACACACAGTGTTTATCCCCATCGGACACACAGTGTTTATCCCCATCAGACACACAGTGTTTATCCCCATCACACAGTGTTTGATCCCCATCGGACACACAGTGTTTATCCCCATCACACAGTGTTTATCCCCATCGGACACACAGTGTTTATCCCCATCACACAGTGTTTATCCCCATCGGACACACAGTGTTTATCCCCATCGGACACACAGTGATTATCCCCATCGGACACACAGTCATTATCCCCATCGGACACACAGTGTTTATCCCCATCGGACACACAGTGTTTATCCCCATCGGACACACAGTGTTTATCCCCATCGGACACACAGTGTTTATCCCCATCGGACACACAGTGTTTATCCCCATCGGACACACAGTGTTTATCCCCATCACACAGTGTTTAACCCCATCGGACACACAGTGATTATCCCCATCGGACACACAGTGTTTATCCCTATCAGACACACAGTGTTTATCCCCATCACACAGTGTTTATCCCCTTCGGACACACAGTGTTTATCCCCATCACACAGTGTTTATCCCCATCGGACACACAGTGTTTATCCCCATCACACAGTGTTTATCCCCATCGGACACACAGTGTTTATCCCCATCGGACACACAGTGATTATCCCCATCGGACACACAGTGTTTATCCCCATCGGACACACAGTGTTTATCCCCATCGGACACACAGTGTTTATCCCCATCGGACACACAGTGATTATCCCCATCGGACACACAGTGTTTATCCCCATCGGACACACAGTGTTTATCCCCATCGGACACACAGTGTTTATCCCCATCACACAGTGTTTATCCCCATCGGACACACAGTGATTATCCCCATCGGACACACAGTGTTTATCCCTATCAGACACACAGTGTTTATCCCCATCGGACACACAGTGTTTATCCCCATCGGACACACAGTGTTTATCCCCATCAGACACAGTGTTTATCCCAATCAGACACACAGTGTTTATCCCCATCAGACAGTGTTTATCCCCATCGGACACACAGTGTTTATCCCCATCGGACACACAGTGTTTATCCCCATCGGACACACAGTGTTTATCCCCATCACACAGTGATTATCCCCATCAGACACACAGTGTTTATCCCCATCACACAGTGTTTATCCCCATCGGACACACAGTGTTTATCCCCATCGGACACACAGTGTTTATCCCCATCAGACACACAGTGTTTATCCCCATCAAACACACAGTGTTTATCCCCATCGGACACACAGTGTTTATCCCCATCACACACAGTGTTTATCCCCATCACACACAGTGTTTATCCCCATCACACACAGTGTTTATCCCCATCGGACACACAGTGTTTATCCCCATCGGACACACAGTGTTTATCCCCATCGGACACACAGTGTTTATCCCCATCACACAGTGTTTATCCCCATCGGACACACAGTGTTTATCCCCATCGGACACACAGTGATTATCCCCATCACACAGTGTTTATCCCCATCAGACACACAGTGTTTATCCCCATCGGACACACAGTGTTTATCCCCATCGCACACAGTGTTTATCCCCATCGGACACACAGTGTTTATCCCCATCAGACACACAGTGTTTATCCCCATCACACAGTGTTTATCCCCATCGGACACACAGTGTTTATCCCCATCACACAGTGTTTATCCCCATCGGACACACAGTGTTTATCCCCATCACACAGTGTTTATCCCCATCGGACACACAGTGTTTATCCCCATCGGACACACAGTGATTATCCCCATCGGACACACAGTCATTATCCCCATCGGACACACAGTGTTTATCCCCATCGGACACACAGTGTTTATCCCCATCGGACACACAGTGTTTATCCCCATCGGACACACAGTGTTTATCCCCATCGGACACACAGTGTTTATCCCCATCGGACACACAGTGTTTATCCCCATCACACAGTGTTTATCCCCATCGGACACACAGTGATTATCCCCATCGGACACACAGTGTTTATCCCTATCAGACACACAGTGTTTATCCCCATCGGACACACAGTGTTTATCCCCATCGGACACACAGTGTTTATCCCCATCGGACACACAGTGTTTATCCCCATCAGACAGTGTTTATCCCCATCGGACACACAGTGTTTATCCCCATCGGACACGCACTGTTTATCCCCATCGGACACACAATGTTTATCCCCATCACACAGTGATTATCCCCATCAGAAACACAGTGTTTATCCCCATCAGACACAGTGTTTATCCCCCATCGGACACACAGTGTTTATCCCCATCGGACACACAGTGTTTATCCCCATCGGACACACAGTGTTTATCCCCATCAGACACACAGTGTTTATCCCCATCAGACACAGTGTTTATCCCCATCAGACACAGTGTTTATCCCCATCGGACACACAGTGTTTATCCCCATCGGACATACAGTGTTTATCCCCATCGGACACACAGTGTTTATCCCCATCGGACACACAGTGTTTATCCCCATCGGACACACAGTGTTTATCCCCATCGGACACACAGTGTTTATCCCCATCGGACACACAGTGTTTATCCCCATCGGACACACAGTGTTTATCCCCATCGGACACACAGTGTTTATCCCCATCACACAGTGTTTATCCCCATCGGGCACACAGTGTTTATCCCCATCGGACACACAGTGTTTATCCCCATCAGACACACAGTGTTTATCCCCATCACACAGTGTTTATCCCCATCGGACACACAGTGTTTATCCCCATCACACAGTGATTATCCCCATCAGACACACAGTGTTTATCCCCATCACACAGTGTTTATCCCCATCGGACACACAGTGTTTATCCCCATCGGACACACAGTGTTTATCCCCATCAGACACACAGTGTTTATCCCCATCAAACACACAGTGTTTATCCCCATCGGACACACAGTGTTTATCCCCATCACACACAGTGTTTATCCCCATCACACACAGTGTTTATCCCCATCGGACACACAGTGTTTATCCCCATCGGACACACAGTGTTTATCCCCATCGGACACACAGTGTTTATCCCCATCAGACAGTGTTTATCCCCATCGGACACACAGTGTTTATCCCCATCGGACACACACTGTTTATCCCCATCGGACACACAATGTTTATCCCCATCACACAGTGATTATCCCCATCAGAAACACAGTGTTTATCCCCATCAGACACAGTGTTTATCCCCATCGGACACACAGTGTTTATCCCCATCGGACACACAGTGTTTATCCCCATCGGACACACAGTGTTTATCCCCATCAGACACACAGTGTTTATCCCCATCAGACACAGTGTTTATCCCCATCAGACACAGTGTTTATCCCCATCGTACACACAGTGTTTATCCCCATCGGACACACAGTGTTTATCCCCATCGGACACACAGTGTTTATCCCCATCGGACACACAGTGTTTATCCCCATCGGACACACAGTGTTTATCCCCATCGGACACACAGTGTTTATCCCCATCGGACACACAGTGTTTATCCCCATCGGACACACAGTGATAATCCCCATCACACAGTGTTTATCCCCATCGGACACACAGTGTTTATCCCCATCGGACACACAGTGTTTATCCCCATCGGACACACAGTGTTTATCCCCATCGGACACACAGTGTTTATCCCCATCGGACACACAGTGTTTATCCCCATCGGACACACAGTGATAATCCCCATCACACAGTGTTTATCCCCATCGGACACACAGTGTTTATCCCCATCGGACACACAGTGTTTATCCCCATCAGACACACAGTGTTTATCCCCATCACACAGTGTTTATCCCCATCGGACACACAGTGTTTATCCCCATCACACAGTGTTTATCCCCATCGGACACACAGTGTTTATCCCCATCGGACACACAGTGTTTATCCCCATCGGACACACAGTGTTTATCCCCATCAGACACACAGTGTTTATCCCCATCACACAGTGTTTATCCCCATCGGACACACAGTGTTTATCCCCATCACACAGTGTTTATCCCCATCGGACACACAGTGTTTATCCCCCATCACACAGTGTTTATCCCCATCGGACACACAGTGATTATCCCCATCACACAGTGTTTATCCCCATCAGACACACAGTGTTTATCCCCATCGGACACACAGTGTTTATCCCCATCGGACACACAGTGTTTATCCCCATCGGACACACAGTGTTTATCCCCATCAGACACACAGTGTTTATCCCCATCACACAGTGTTTATCCCCATCGGACACACAGTGTTTATCCCCATCACACAGTGTTTATCCCCATCGGACACACAGTGTTTATCCCCATCACACAGTGTTTATCCCCATCGGACACACAGTGTTTATCCCCATCGGACACACAGTGATTATCCCCATCGGACACACAGTCATTATCCCCATCGGACACACAGTGTTTATCCCCATCGGACACACAGTGTTTATCCCCATCGGACACAGTGTTTATCCCCATCGGACACACAGTGTTTATCCCCATCGGACACACAGTGTTTATCCCCATCGGACACACAGTGTTTATCCCCATCACACAGTGTTTAACCCCATCGGACACACAGTGATTATCCCCATCGGACACACAGTGTTTATCCCTATCAGACACACAGTGTTTATCCCCATCACACAGTGTTTATCCCCTTCGGACACACAGTGTTTATCCCCATCACACAGTGTTTATCCCCATCGGACACACAGTGTTTATCCCCATCACACAGTGTTTATCCCCATCGGACACACAGTGTTTATCCCCATCGGACACACAGTGATTATCCCCATCGGACACACAGTGTTTATCCCCATCGGACACACAGTGTTTATCCCCATCGGACACACAGTGTTTATCCCCATCGGACACACAGTGATTATCCCCATCGGACACACAGTGTTTATCCCCATCGGACACACAGTGTTTATCCCCATCGGACACACAGTGTTTATCCCCATCACACAGTGTTTATCCCCATCGGACACACAGTGATTATCCCCATCGGACACACAGTGTTTATCCCTATCAGACACACAGTGTTTATCCCCATCGGACACACAGTGTTTATCCCCATCGGACACACAGTGTTTATCCCCATCAGACACAGTGTTTATCCCAATCAGACACACAGTGTTTATCCCCATCAGACAGTGTTTATCCCCATCGGACACACAGTGTTTATCCCCATCGGACACACAGTGTTTATCCCCATCGGACACAGTGTTTATCCCCATCACACAGTGATTATCCCCATCAGACACACAGTGTTTATCCCCATCACACAGTGTTTATCCCCATCGGACACACAGTGTTTATCCCCATCGGACACACAGTGTTTATCCCCATCAGACACACAGTGTTTATCCCCATCAAACACACAGTGTTTATCCCCATCGGACACACAGTGTTTATCCCCATCACACACAGTGTTTATCCCCATCACACACAGTGTTTATCCCCATCACACACAGTGTTTATCCCCATCGGACACACAGTGTTTATCCCCATCGGACACACAGTGTTTATCCCCATCGGACACACAGTGTTTATCCCCATCACACAGTGTTTATCCCCATCGGACACACAGTGTTTATCCCCATCGGACACACAGTGATTATCCCCATCACACAGTGTTTATCCCCATCAGACACACAGTGTTTATCCCTCATCGGACACACAGTGTTTATCCCCATCGCACACAGTGTTTATCCCCATCGGACACACAGTGTTTATCCCCATCAGACACACAGTGTTTATCCCCATCACACAGTGTTTATCCCCATCGGACACACAGTGTTTATCCCCATCACACAGTGTTTATCCCCATCGGACACACAGTGTTTATCCCCATCACACAGTGTTTATCCCCATCGGACACACAGTGTTTATCCCCATCGGACACACAGTGATTATCCCCATCGGACACACAGTCATTATCCCCATCGGACACACAGTGTTTATCCCCATCGGACACACAGTGTTTATCCCCATCGGACACACAGTGTTTATCCCCATCGGACACACAGTGTTTATCCCCATCGGACACACAGTGTTTATCCCCATCGGACACACAGTGTTTATCCCCATCACACAGTGTTTATCCCCATCGGACACACAGTGATTATCCCCATCGGACACACAGTGTTTATCCCTATCAGACACACAGTGTTTATCCCCATCGGACACACAGTGTTTATCCCCATCGGACACACAGTGTTTATCCCCATCGGACACACAGTGTTTATCCCCATCAGACAGTGTTTATCCCCATCGGACACACAGTGTTTATCCCCATCGGACACGCACTGTTTATCCCCATCGGACACACAATGTTTATCCCCATCACACAGTGATTATCCCCATCAGAAACACAGTGTTTATCCCCATCAGACACAGTGTTTATCCCCATCGGACACACAGTGTTTATCCCCATCGGACACACAGTGTTTATCCCCATCGGACACACAGTGTTTATCCCCATCAGACACACAGTGTTTATCCCCATCAGACACAGTGTTTATCCCCATCAGACACAGTGTTTATCCCCATCGGACACACAGTGTTTATCCCCATCGGACATACAGTGTTTATCCCCATCGGACACACAGTGTTTATCCCCATCGGACACACAGTGTTTATCCCCATCGGACACACAGTGTTTATCCCCATCGGACACACAGTGTTTATCCCCATCGGACACACAGTGTTTATCCCCATCGGACACACAGTGTTTATCCCCATCGGACACACAGTGTTTATCCCCATCACACAGTGTTTATCCCCATCGGACACACAGTGTTTATCCCCATCGGACACACAGTGTTTATCCCCATCAGACACACAGTGTTTATCCCCATCACACAGTGTTTATCCCCATCGGACACACAGTGTTTATCCCCATCACACAGTGATTATCCCCATCAGACACACAGTGTTTATCCCCATCACACAGTGTTTATCCCCATCGGACACACAGTGTTTATCCCCATCGGACACACAGTGTTTATCCCCATCAGACACACAGTGTTTATCCCCATCAAACACACAGTGTTTATCCCCATCGGACACACAGTGTTTATCCCCATCACACACAGTGTTTATCCCCATCACACACAGTGTTTATCCCCATCGGACACACAGTGTTTATCCCCATCGGACACACAGTGTTTATCCCCATCGGACACACAGTGTTTATCCCCATCAGACAGTGTTTATCCCCATCGGACACACAGTGTTTATCCCCATCGGACACACACTGTTTATCCCCCATCGGACACACAATGTTTATCCCCATCACACAGTGATTATCCCCATCAGAAACACAGTGTTTATCCCCATCAGACACAGTGTTTATCCCCATCGGACACACAGTGTTTATCCCCATCGGACACACAGTGTTTATCCCCATCGGACACACAGTGTTTATCCCCATCAGACACACAGTGTTTATCCCCATCAGACACAGTGTTTATCCCCATCGGACACAGTGTTTATCCCCATCGTACACACAGTGTTTATCCCCATCGGACACACAGTGTTTATCCCCATCGGACACACAGTGTTTATCCCCATCGGACACACAGTGTTTATCCCCATCGGACACACAGTGTTTATCCCCATCGGACACACAGTGTTTATCCCCATCGGACACACAGTGTTTATCCCCATCGGACACACAGTGATAATCCCCATCACACAGTGTTTATCCCCATCGGACACACAGTGTTTATCCCCATCGGACACACAGTGTTTATCCCCATCGGACACACAGTGTTTATCCCCATCGGACACACAGTGTTTATCCCCATCGGACACACAGTGTTTATCCCCATCGGACACACAGTGATAATCCCCATCACACAGTGTTTATCCCCATCGGACACACAGTGTTTATCCCCATCGGACACACAGTGTTTATCCCCATCAGACACACAGTGTTTATCCCCATCACACAGTGTTTATCCCCATCGGACACACAGTGTTTATCCCCATCACACAGTGTTTATCCCCATCGGACACACAGTGTTTATCCCCATCGGACACAGTGTTTATCCCCATCGGACACACAGTGTTTATCCCCATCAGACACACAGTGTTTATCCCCATCACACAGTGTTTATCCCCATCGGACACACAGTGTTTATCCCCATCACACAGTGTTTATCCCCATCGGACACACAGTGTTTATCCCCATCACACAGTGTTTATCCCCATCGGACACACAGTGTTTATCCCCATCGGACACACAGTGATTATCCCCATCGGACACACAGTCATTATCCCCATCGGACACACAGTGTTTATCCCCATCGGACACACAGTGTTTATCCCCATCGGACACACAGTGTTTATCCCCATCGGACACACAGTGTTTATCCCCATCGGACACACAGTGTTTATCCCCATCGGACACACAGTGTTTATCCCCATCACACAGTGTTTATCCCCATCGGACACACAGTGATTATCCCCATCGGAACACAGTGTTTATCCCTATCAGACACACAGTGTTTATCCCCATCGGACACACAGTGTTTATCCCCATCGGACACACAGTGTTTATCCCCATCGGACACACAGTGTTTATCCCCATCAGACAGTGTTTATCCCCATCGGACACACAGTGTTTATCCCCATCGGACACACACTGTTTATCCCCATCGGACACACAATGTTTATCCCCATCACACAGTGATTATCCCCATCAGAAACACAGTGTTTATCCCCATCAGACACAGTGTTTATCCCCATCGGACACACAGTGTTTATCCCCCATCGGACACACAGTGTTTATCCCCATCGGACACACAGTGTTTATCCCCATCAGACACACAGTGTTTATCCCCATCAGACACAGTGTTTATCCCCATCAGACACAGTGTTTATCCCCATCGGACACACAGTGTTTATCCCCATCGGACATACAGTGTTTATCCCCATCGGACACACAGTGTTTATCCCCATCGGACACACAGTGTTTATCCCCATCGGACACACAGTGTTTATCCCCATCGGACACACAGTGTTTATCCCCATCGGACACACAGTGTTTATCCCCATCGGACACACAGTGTTTATCCCCATCGGACACACAGTGTTTATCCCCATCACACAGTGTTTATCCCCATCGGACACACAGTGTTTATCCCCATCGGACACACAGTGTTTATCCCCATCAGACACACAGTGTTTATCCCCATCACACAGTGTTTATCCCCATCGGACACACAGTGTTTATCCCCATCACACAGTGATTATCCCCATCAGACACACAGTGTTTATCCCCATCACACAGTGTTTATCCCCATCGGACACACAGTGTTTATCCCCATCGGACACACAGTGTTTATCCCCATCAGACACACAGTGTTTATCCCCATCAAACACACAGTGTTTATCCCCATCGGACACACAGTGTTTATCCCCATCACACACAGTGTTTATCCCCATCACACACAGTGTTTATCCCCATCGGACACACAGTGTTTATCCCCATCGGACACACAGTGTTTATCCCCATCGGACACACAGTGTTTATCCCCATCAGACAGTGTTTATCCCCATCGGACACACAGTGTTTATCCCCATCGGACACACACTGTTTATCCCCATCGGACACACAATGTTTATCCCCATCACACAGTGATTATCCCCATCAGAAACACAGTGTTTATCCCCATCAGACACAGTGTTTATCCCCATCGGACACACAGTGTTTATCCCCATCGGACACACAGTGTTTATCCCCATCGGACACACAGTGTTTATCCCCATCAGACACACAGTGTTTATCCCCATCAGACACAGTGTTTATCCCCATCAGACACAGTGTTTATCCCCATCGTACACACAGTGTTTATCCCCATCGGACACACAGTGTTTATCCCCATCGGACACACAGTGTTTATCCCCATCGGACACACAGTGTTTATCCCCATCGGACACACAGTGTTTATCCCCATCGGACACACAGTGTTTATCCCCATCGGACACACAGTGTTTATCCCCATCGGACACACAGTGATAATCCCCATCACACAGTGTTTATCCCCATCGGACACACAGTGTTTATCCCCATCGGACACACAGTGTTTATCCCCATCGGACACACAGTGTTTATCCCCATCGGACACACAGTGTTTATCCCCATCGGACACACAGTGTTTATCCCCATCGGACACACAGTGATAATCCCCATCACACAGTGTTTATCCCCATCGGACACACAGTGTTTATCCCCATCGGACACACAGTGTTTATCCCCATCAGACACACAGTGTTTATCCCCATCACACAGTGTTTATCCCCATCGGACACACAGTGTTTATCCCCATCACACAGTGTTTATCCCCATCGGACACACAGTGTTTATCCCCATCGGACACACAGTGTTTATCCCCATCGGACACACAGTGTTTATCCCCATCAGACACACAGTGTTTATCCCCATCAGACACACAGTGTTTATCCCCATCAGACACACAGTGTTTATCGCCATCAGACACAGTGTTTATCCCCATCGGACACACAGTGTTTATCCCCATCGGACACACAGTGTTTATCCCCATCGGACACACAGTGTTTATCCCCATCGGACACACAGTGTTTATCGCCATCAGACACAGTGTTTATCCCCATCGGACACACAGTGTTTATCCCCATCGGACACAGTGTTTATCCCCATCGGACAGACAGTGTTTATCCCCATCAGAAACACAGTGTTTATCCCTATCAGACACACAGTGTTTATCCCCATCAGACACACAGTGTTTATCGCCATCAGACACAGTGTTTATCCCCATCGGACACACAGTGTTTATCCCCATCGGACACACAGTGTTTATCCCCATCGGACACACAGTGTTTATCCCCATCACACACAGTGTTTATCCCCATCAGACACACAGTGTTTATCCCCATCAGACACACAGTGTTTATCGCCATCAGACACAGTGATTATCCCCATCAGAAACACAGTGTTTATCCCTATCAGACACACAGTGTTTATCCCCATCAGACACACAGTGTTTATCGCCATCAGACACAGTGTTTATCCCCATCGGACACACAGTGTTTATCCCCATCGGACACACAGTGTTTATCCCCATCGGACACACAGTGTTTATCCCCATCACACACAGTGTTTATCCCCATCGGACACACAGTGATTATCCCCATCGGACACACAGTCATTATCCCCATCGGACACACAGTGTTTATCCCCATCAGACACACAGTGTTTATCCCCATCGGACACACAGTGTTTATCCCCATCGGACACACAGTGTTTATCCCCATCGGACACACAGTGTTTTTCCCCATCGGACACACAGTGTTTATCCCCATCACACAGTGTTTATCCCCATCGGACACACAGTGATTATCCCCATCGGACACACAGTGTTTATCCCTATCAGACACACAGTGTTTATCCCCATCGGACACACAGTGTTTATCCCCATCGGACACACAGTGTTTATCCCCATCAGACAGTGTTTATCCCCATCGGACACACAGTGTTTATCCCCATCGGACACACACTGTTTATCCCCATCGGACACACAATGTTTATCCCCATCACACAGTGATTATCCCCATCAGAAACACAGTGTTTATCCCCATCAGACACAGTGTTTATCCCCATCGGACACACAGTGTTTATCCCCATCGGACACACAGTGTTTATCCCCATCGGACACACAGTGTTTATCCCCATCAGACACACAGTGTTTATCCCCATCAGACACAGTGTTTATCCCCATCAGACACAGTGTTTATCCCCATCGGACACACAGTGTTTATCCCCATCGGACACACAGTGTTTATCCCCATCGGACACACAGTGTTTATCCCCATCGGACACACAGTGTTTATCCCCATCGGACACACAGTGTTTATCCCCATCGGACACACAGTGTTTATCCCCATCGGACACACAGTGTTTATCCCCATCGGACACACAGTGATAATCCCCATCACACAGTGTTTATCCCCATCGGACACACAGTGTTTATCCCCATCGGACACACAGTGTTTATCCCCATCGGACACACAGTGTTTATCCCCATCGGACACACAGTGTTTATCCCCATCGGACACACAGTGTTTATCCCCATCGGACACACAGTGATAATCCCCATCACACAGTGTTTATCCCCATCGGACACACAGTGTTTATCCCCATCGGACACACAGTGTTTATCCCCATCAGACACACAGTGTTTATCCCCATCACACAGTGTTGTATCCCCATCGGACACACAGTGTTTATCCCCATCACACAGTGTTTATCCCCATCGGACACACAGTGTTTATCCCCATCGGACACACAGTGTTTATCCCCATCGGACACACAGTGTTTATCCCCATCAGACACACAGTGTTTATCCCCATCAGACACACAGTGTTTATCCCCATCAGACACACAGTGTTTATCGCCATCAGACACAGTGTTTATCCCCATCGGACACACAGTGTTTATCCCCATCGGACACACAGTGTTTATCCCCATCGGACACACAGTGTTTATCCCCATCGGACACACAGTGTTTATCGCCATCAGACACAGTGTTTATCCCCATCGGACACACAGTGTTTATCCCCATCGGACACAGTGTTTATCCCCATCGGACAGACAGTGTTTATCCCCATCAGAAACACAGTGTTTATCCTATCAGACACACAGTGTTTATCCCCATCAGACACACAGTGTTTATCAGCCATCAGACACAGTGTTTATCCCCATCGGACACACAGTGTTTATCCCCATCGGACACACAGTGTTTATCCCCATCGGACACACAGTGTTTATCCCCATCACACACAGTGTTTATCCCCATCAGACACACAGTGTTTATCCCCATCAGACACACAGTGTTTATCGCCATCAGACACAGTGATTATCCCCATCAGAAACACAGTGTTTATCCCTATCAGACACACAGTGTTTATCCCCATCAGACACACAGTGTTTATCGCCATCAGACACAGTGTTTATCCCCATCGGACACACAGTGTTTATCCCCATCGGACACACAGTGTTTATCCCCATCGGACACACAGTGTTTATCCCCATCACACACAGTGTTTATCCACATCGGACACACAGTGTTTATCCCCATCGGACACACAGTGTTTATCCCCATCGGACACACAGTGTTTATCGCCATCAGACACAGTGTTTATCCCCATCGGACACACAGTGTTTATCCCCATCGGACACAGTGTTTATCCCCATCGGACACACAGTGTTTATCCCCATCGGACACACAGTGTTAATCCCCATCGGACACAGTGTTTATCCCCATCGGACACACAGTGTTTATCCCCATCAGACACACAGTGTTTATCCCCATCGGACACACAGTGTTTATCCCCATCAGACACACAGTGTTTATCCCCATCGGACACACAGTGTTTATCCCCATCAGACACACAGTGTTTATCCCCATCACACAGTGGTTATCCCCATCAGACACACAGTGTTTATCCCCATCACACAGTGTTTATCCCCATCGGACACACAGTGTTTATCCCCATCGGACACACAGTGTTTATCCCCATCGGACACACAGTGTTTATCCCCATCACACAGTGTTTATCCCCATCAGACACACAGTGTTTATCCCCATCAGACACACAGTGATTATCCCCATCGGACACACAGTGTTTATCCCCATCGGACACACAGTGGTTATCCCCATCGGACACGCAGTGGTTATCCCCATCACACAGTGTTTATCCCCATCGGACACACAGTGTTTATCCCCATCGGACACACAGTGTTTATCCCCATCGGACACACAGTGTTTATCCCCATCAGACACACAGTGTTTATCCCCATCACACAGTGTTTATCCCCATCACACAGTGTTTATCCCCATCGGACACACAGTGTTTATCCCCATCACACAGTGTTTATCCCCATCACACACAGTGTTTATCCCCATCGGACACACAGTGTTTATCCCCATCAGACACACAGTGTTTATCCCCATCAGACACACAGTGTTTATCCCCATCGGACACACAGTGTTTATCCCCATCAGACACACAGTGTTTATCCCCATCAGACACACAGTGTTTATCCCCATCGGACACACAGTGTTTATCCCCATCAGACACACAGTGTTTATCCCCATCACACAGTGTTTATCCCTATCAGACACACAGTGTTTATCCCCATCGGACACACAGTGTTTATCCCCATCAGACACACAGTGTTTATCCCCATCGGACACACAGTGTTTATCCCCATCGGACACACAGTGTTTATCCCAATCAGACACACAGTGTTTATCCCCATCAGACACACAGTGTTTATCCCCATCAGACACACAGTGTTTATCCCCATCAGACACACAGTGTTTATCCCCATCGGACACACAGTGTTTATCCCCATCGGACACACAGTGTTTATCGCCATCAGACACACAGTGATTATCCCCATCGGACACACAGTGTTTATCCCCATCAGACACACAGTGTTTATCCCCATCAGACACACAGTGTTTATCCCCATCGGACACACAGTGTTTATCCCCATCGGACACACAGTGTTTATCCCCATCGGACACACAGTGTTTATCCCCATCAGACACACAGTGTTTATCCCCATCGGACACACAGTGTTTATACCCATCGGACACACAGTGTTTATCCCCATCAGACACACAGTGATTATCCCCATCAGACACACAGTGTTTATCCCCATCGGACACACAGTGTTTATCCCCATCGGACACACAGTGTTTATCCCCATCGGACACACAGTGTTTATCCCCATCGGACACACAGTGATTATCCCCATCGGACACACAGTGTTTATCGCCATCAGACACACAGTGATTATCCCCATCAGACACACAGTGATTATCCCCATCGGACACACAGTGTTTATCCCCATCAGACAGTGTTTATCCCCATCGGACACACAGTGTTTATCCCCATCGGACACACAGTGTTTATCCCCATCGGACACACAGTGTTTATCCCCATCGGACACACAGTGATTATCCCCATCGGACACACAGTGTTTATCCCCATCGGACACACAGTGTTTATCCCCATCGGACACACAGTGGTTATCCCCATCGGACACACAGTGTTTATCCCCATCACACAGTGTTTATCCCCATCGGACACACAGTGTTTATCCCCATCGGACACACAGTGTTTATCCCCATCGGACACACAGTGTTTATCCCTATCAGACACACAGTGTTTATCCCCATCGGACACACAGTGTTTATCCCCATCGGACACACAGTGATTATCCCCATCGGACACACAGTGTTTATCCCCATCGGACACACAGTGTTTATCCCCATCGGACACACAGTGTTTATCCCCATCGGACACACAGTGTTTATCCCCATCGGACACACAGTGTTTATCCCCATCACACAGTGTTTATCCCCATCGGACACACAGTGATTATCCCCATCGGACACACAGTGATTATCCCCATCGGACACACAGTGTTTATCCCCATCGGACATACAGTGTTTATCCCCATCGGACACACAGTGGTTATCCCCATCGGACACACAGTGTTTATCCCCATCACACAGTGTTTATCCCCATCGGACACACAGTGATTATCCCCATCGGACACACAGTGATTATCCCCATCGGACACACAGTGATTATCCCCATCGGACACACAGTGATTATCCCCATCGGACACACAGTGTTTATCCCCATCGGACACACAGTGTTTATCCCCATCGGACACACAGTGTTTATCCCCATCGGACACACAGTGTTTATCCCCATCGGACACACAGTGTTTATCCCCATCAGAGATCAGATGTCTCTAGAAGAGATGTCTTTTGATGGTGGAACCCTCACATCTCCACGTCATCATGACCTGACCATCCTCCTCACTCTTCACTGACATAGTGCCGTGTTTCACACGCATGCAGATGAAAACGTCTGTTGTTGCCATGTAGTGAGATAGTGGGCAACATGTTCATATACTGCTGGAAGAGAGATGGATATTAAGATAACCTGCCCGTGAATAGAACTTTTCAGACCGGGCTAGTAGAAAATGTGCCAAACTAGTCCACTGGCTAGTTTAATTTGGTATTTTTAAATATTGCAGATTTTGGTCCAGGGCTAGTAAAAGTGGCTGGCCAGTGCCAAAAATCCTTAAGTTCCATCCATGGCTGTAAATGTCACAACTACAGTATTGAACCCTTCAATACAACAGATAGGACGACGACACAACCACGGCTGCTGTTGCTCCCGAATATAGTCCAGAGATAGGCTAGGACTACTCCTGGTCTCTCTCTCTCACACACGGCCGTTCTATTCCTCCCAGGTGGTGTAGTTTCCATGCTGTGGACCGGCCCAGCTAGAGGGCCTGGGAATAACAGACCACATCTGCCCTGGGACAACCTATTGCTTCCCTAACGTTCCACAGAAAACAACAGACATCTGCCCTGGGACAACCTATTGCTTCCCTAACGTTCCACAGAAAACAACAGACATCTGCCCTGGGACAACCTATTGCTTCCCTAACGTTCCACAGAAAACAACAGACATCTGCCCTGGGACAACCTATTGCTTCCCTAACGTTCCACAGAAAACAACAGACATCTGCCCTGGGACAACCTATTGCTTCCTAACGTTCCACTGAAAACAACAGACATCTGCCCTGGGACAACCTATTGCTTCCCTAACGTTCCACAGAAAACAACAGACATCTGCCCTGGGACAACCTATTGCTTCCTAACGTTCCACAGAAAACAACAGACATCTGCCCTGGGACAACCTATTGCTTCCCTAACGTTCCACAGAAAACAACAGACATCTGCCCTGGGACAACCTATTGCTTCCCTAACGTTCCACAGAAAACAACAGACATCTGCCCTGGGACAACCTATTGCTTCCCTAACGTTCCACAGAAAACAACAGACATCTGCCCTGGGACAACCTATTGCTTCCAGATTGTTCCCTAAACTTCCAGTGGGGTTAGCTATGAGCTACGGGACTTGGACACGGCACAGCTCTACGAGTTCATAACAATGATGTGATTTGAGGCCTTCTAATGCTTTTACAATAGCTCTATCTACAGGCAAGGACATGCTATATCAGGGCTGATGACCAAGAGGCTGTCCAGCAGAAGAGATGATCTACTGCATCAACTCTACCACACGGCTTAGACAAGTTTATGCTTCAACCAAATCTTCAGTCTTATTAGGTGGCTAGTGTAGACATCATCAGATGCTATTATGGGCTTGTCTTATTGTCCCCAGCAACGCCAAGTCTTATGGGTAGGGCCCTGTATTTTGCACAATCACGTAACAGATTTTATCCTGTGTTTTAAGCCTCATCTAGAAATTAGAATTACACCAAAAATGAGGAATAAGGATGGTGCTGGACCGATGGAGCTGGACCGATGGAGCTGGACCGATGGTGCTGGACCGATGGTGCTGGACCGATGGAGCTGGACCGATGGAGCTGGACCGATGGAGCTGGACCGATGGAGCTGGACCGATGGTGCTGGACCGATGGTGCTGGACCGATGGAGCTGGACCGATGGAGCTGGACCGATGGTGCTGGACCGATGGTGCTGGACCGATGGAGCTGGACCGATGGTGCTGGACCGATGGAGCTGGACCGATGGAGCTGGACCGATGGAGCTGGACCGATGGAGCTGGACCGATGGTGCTGGACCTTCTGACATGAAAAGGAAAGGGACAGTTTGATGAAAACGCTTTAAAGTCCCCTGTTTAGAGGACCTGTGTGGTTCTGGTACTGGTTCTGACTGACATTTCTGCTCTGTGGACACCATCATCAAAATGGATTGCATTGAACGGTAGCCCTGATTCTCACTGACACCCGAGTATTGTTCTTCCACCTGTGTGAAGTAGGATGTGAAATCTGACACGACTTGAAGCTGGGATGTCCCTCCTACCTTCGACCTGTCCATCACCTCCTGGCTGAACCCCATATCACAGCCGCTGACAAAGCACATGCCTCATATCGCAGCAGGAGAGAGTGGTTTCGTCATTAGCACACTGAGATCGATTTATAGTCAACTTTATCGAAGTAATCTAAAATAATGTATAGATCTTAAACAAAAAAATACATTTATGTTTGTCATAGACGGACAAGATTAATATGAACTGAAAAGGCCAGTCCCTAACGAGTCCAGGAAGCCAGGCTAGAGCTCTGTGTGGTGTTCACAGCGATGTTCTGCTCAAGAGAGACCTTTAGAAAATATGCACATTTTCTCTAACACTTAACATACACATATGTATTTTACAGTTATAAGGAAGGTGAAATCTTATAGTTAGTCGTTTTATAATGTGATTATACTATATTTAGAAAGCATATAAGTCAATTCAAGTCTTATAGAGTTTTGTTGAATAGGACATACATCATAAAATATTGCATATTTTCATAATATTTGTACTGTGTACATGGGCTTGTGTCCTCAAAAGTGTCTACACCTCAGCAATTTATAACTATTTTTACCAGAAAGGTGAGATCAACAGTTTTTATAGTCGTTTTCTTAATGGGTGCATGCTTATTAGTAATAAAATAAGCAATTTCATGAAAGTGTCAAGTTCAGCGTCTGGTTGCTCCTCATTACACACCACAGACCAGCAAATATTCTTTACATCAACATAGAATCACTACAAACTTATTGTATGATCTCTTATACTCTATATTAGGCCCTGTCTTAGGAATTTTAGTTTTCCTAGATATGGCTACTATATTATGATCCCTTTAGGTGAGGCAGGTGAACCTGTAGCCATATTACTTCAACAGTATTTAACATGAGATCCTCTCTAATCTTTACAGGAATATGACTCTGAACATAAACGGCAACACCTCCACCACTGGCATTCCTGTCTCTTCTGAAGATGCAGAGATGACAGAACATACACGGCAACACCTCCACCATTGGCATTCTTGTCTCTTCTGAAGATGCAGAGATGACAGAACATACACGGCAACACCTCCACCATTGGCATTCCTGTCTCTTCTGAAGATGCAGAGATGACATCAGTGTGCAGCTGAACACTGCATGCTGGAAACACTTGGTTTGTTGTTTTTGACAAAAAATAACCAATGTTCGTTAGATATAAATACAGAACTTGTTTGTTTTTGAATGGATTCCACAACGTGGTTAGCTTTTAACAGCTAGGACCACTATTTCTTGTCATGGAATCCCGCTTAACAGATAGGTTGAAGCCTGCTTAACAGAGCCACTAACCTTAGCTAGCTAGCTAAGCTTCTAGCCATCAAGCTAACAAAGTTAGTCCCAGATGAGTTTTCCAATGGAGCCTCTTTGTCTGGAGAAGTAAATGAACGGTTCCAGCGCTGTAGGAGCTGTATCTACTATGGTTTGTTTCAGGACAAACTGGATCACTCAGTTCCAATGCGGCAATTGTTTGCTTGCCGAGGATTATAGGCTTGAGGAGGCTTCCTTGATCATGCAGGTCGCCAGCCTACGTAAGAAACTGGGGAAAACTTAGAGTGGAATCTTTACCTTCTCTATGCCGGTGGTTGGACAGCGTTCATGCTTGTTGGATGCATTGCCGCATTACCGTTTGTCGTTGTCCAACTGGTCAGTGTTACCCGGAGTTCGTTCGCAAGGGGAGCCATCTCCTGCCTTTCCTCCCTCATCTGATAGTGGAGTCAAAGGAGCACAGCAAGAGGAGCATGGCAATCAACGATGATCGCATATCACGAGTCGTGGAAGCTGAAGACAGCGGCCTCCTGCAAAGCAGTCTACACTTCCAACTCTCCATCTGTCGGAGGCCTGCACCAGGAGCTATGGCCTCAAGTTATCTTGCCTCTCACACGTCCTTAAAAGGGTTGTCCGAATCCTGTGAAGAGTGGGAGTGGGCGGATATCCTCGTCCTTCTCACCAGCCTTGATTTTGGGCAGCTCCATGGTAAGAAATGTCATTGTTCCTGGTGCAAAAACAATGTCCTATCCCGGAGCTCGAGTAAATGACATTACTAAGCTGCTCCTGAATGTACTACGCCAGGACATGGAAATCGATTCATTCGTAGTCTATGTGGGTTTTAATGAAATGATGAAGTGCAGTTCTGAATAGTTGAAACTGGATTTTAAAACAGCTGATTGACTCTGCTAGACACTAATAAAAGACCCATCATATCGTGCCATTGAACGCTTTAGCAGGATTCTCTCTCTTCACAACTGGCTACGCGATTACTGCAGCTCAATGGGTGTAACTTTTTACAATTTAGATACCTTTTGGAAACAAAACACGTTTTATAAGGAAGATGGGATCCACCCGAATAATTTGGGTTCCTGGATCCTTTCACACCATTAAAAGGCTGGGTTGAGACAATGACCCAATCTAAACTCAGTTAATCCCTACCATTGTATTGCTGGGTTGTCATAATGATTCAGCAAATGTACATTATACCAGGGGCGTTGGAAAACACCAATATAAGTAACCTAATTTAGGTCCCTCTAGCTGCCCTGAATGCCTCTGCTGATCCTACAGCTTTTGTATGCAGTAATCATGTGCCTATGAACCAGATTTATACTGTTAGCACTGAGGCTGTGTGCCCTAGTAGGAAGCACCCTGCACGAACATAAATAACATATCTACTTCTGCTAAGCTTCCCAGTAAAGAAATGTAAACAATCAAGAATCCCAGAAAAGTGCTACAAATAGTCCACTTTAACATATTTAGCTTAAGAAACAAGGTTCATGAAATCAATAACTTGCTAGTAACAGATGACATTCATATTCTGACCATCTCTGAAACTCACTTAGATAATACCTTTGATGATGCAGCGGTAGCAAGACATGGTTACAACATCTACAGAAAATACAAAAATGCCAATAGTGGAGGTGTTGCTGTTTACATTCAGAACCACATTCCTGTCATGTTAAATACTGTTGAAGTAATATGGCTACAGGTTCATCTGCCTCACCTAAAGCCCATTCTTCTGGGAAGCTGCTATAGACCACCAAGTTCTAACAGTCAGTATCTGGATAATGTGTGAAATGCTTGATAATGTACAGTACCAGTCAAAAGTTTGGACACAGCTACTCATTCCATGATTTTTCTTTATTTTTACATTGTAGAATAATAGTGAAGACATGAAAGCTATGTAATAACACACATGGAATCATATAGTAACCAAAAATCCAATATGGATGGTGTTAAGAGATAAATGGGAGAGGTCGAATGGAGCTGAAAGTTGGGACTAATAACAAGATAACTCATATAAAACATACTGTGTCCGTAAAACGTATTTAGGTTAAGAACTTTTGTGAACGAGCACAGTTTGAAAGATATGGCAAATAGAAATCAAACCGGATGGACATCAGAAATAGATGGGAGAGGTTGAGGGTAGAGGAAGTTCAGGAGTAAAAACAAATAAAATAGAACGATTGTAAAATAGACTGTGTCCATAAAATGTATATAGTATGTATAAGTTGGAAGTAGAGGCCTAAGCGTTGTTGTTCACTAGTTTACTCCAATTAGGGGAGGGGTGGTAGGGTTAGAAAGTAATAAAGGAAAATATATATTTTTTAAAGATATGTGTATATATATATACACTACCAGTCAAAGGTTTGGACACACCAACTCATTCAAGGGTTTTTCTTTATTTTTACATTGTAGAATAATAGTGAAGACATCAAAACTATGAAATAACACATATGGAATCATGTAGGAACCAAAAAAGTGTTAAACAAATCTAAATATATTTTATATTTGAGATTCTTCAAATAGCCACACTTTGCCTTGATGACAGCTTTGCACACTCTTGGAAACGCGTTCTCTGGATATCTCCTGAGTGGCGCAGTGGCGCAGTGGTCTAAGGCACTGCATCGCAGTGCTAACTGTGCCACTAGATCCTGGTTCGAATCCAGGCTCTGTCGCAGCCTGCCGCGACCGGGAGACTCATGGGCGGCGCACAATTGGCCCAGCGTCGTCCAGGGTAGGGGAGGGAATGGCCGGCAGGGATGTAGCTCAGTTGATAGAGCATGGTGTTTGCAACGCCAGGGTTGTGGGTTCGATTCCCACGGGGGGCCAGTATATTGTAACTGTAAGTCGCTCTGGATAAGAGCGTCTGCTAAATGACTAAAATGTAAATGATGAATCACATTTCACCATCTTGCAGTCTGACGGATAAATCTGGGTTTGGCAGATGCCAGGAGAACGCTACCTGCCCGAATGCAGAGAGAGTAGAGTGGAAAAATATATATTTATTACCGAGAGTGGAGTGGGCTTCGTCGGGAGAGGTTGTGTTTCCTCTAGCAGGAGGTAAGCTTGGCTTCTCATATGGTGTTGAGTAAAGCTTAAACCATGTATTTAGATCGTAGGTAGGTAGTTTATTTAGGTAGTTATTGTAGGTTTCCGTAGGTAATTATTGTAGGTATTTATTGTAGGTAAGTTTTGTTTACGGCGGAGCCCGGCGAAGCACGAGGCTAGCTAGCTAGCGGGTAGCTACTGGTAACGTTTATTGGTAATTATCTGTTTAGTGCAACGGTGGAGAGTTGTTTCCAATGTTAATGTGCCAGCTAGCCAACGTTTAATTTTTGTTGCGTTATGAAAGGAACTAGACACGGACATGAATTATCTGTTTAGTGTGTTAACACACTCTTGGTATGCTAGCTAGCTAGCGGGTAGCTACTGGTAACGTTTATTGGTAATTATCTGTTTAGTGCAACGGTGGAGAGTTGTTTCCAATGTTAATGTGCTAGCTAGCCAACGTTTAATTTTTGCTGCGTTATGAAAGGAACTAGACACGGACACAAATTATCTGTTTAGTGTGTTAACACACTCTTGGTAGTTTGTTGTAACCAAGTATTGGTGCTAAACTGTGTGTTATTGGATGCTAGCATGCTAGTTAGCTATGGAGTCATAGCTAGGCATCGTGGGCTGTTGTGGGTAGTTACTGTAGGTTGGCATTGTTTTTCGCGGTGCCGGGGGTAGCACGAAGCTAGCTAGCTAGCCGTTCTTCAAACAAAGTCAACACAGTGGCCATTGCTAGCTAGCCAACACGACCAGTTAACTGTACTGTAGTAGCTAAAATACAATATATCTGTGCTAGCTAGCCAACGTTTAATTATTGCTGCGTTATGATAGGAACTAGACACGGACACGAATTATCTGTTTAGTGTGTTAACACACTATTGGTGGTTTGTTGTGACCAAGTGTTGGTGCGAAACGGTGTGTTATTGGATGCTAGCATGCTAGTTAGCTATGGTGTCATAGTTAGCTAGCTGAATAAAGTGGGTTGAGTCTATTCCTTTAAACATTGAACCGCTGTGGTTCACAACAATTCTGATTTCTAAAGGTGGAAGTTGGTAGAGTTTTTGTTCGGGTGGTTCAGTGAAACAATTTATAGTTTCTGAGGTAGAAGTTTTTTGGTGAGAGGGCCCTGCTCTCTCCTCTCCCTGATGTTTAGCTCATTTCATTCCGATCTCCTCTGCATTATTGTAGCCATTTGCTACAGCCTGTCTCAGGCAGCCTCTGGAACTGCCGTTCTGCTGCCAACAAAGCTGACTTCATCCCAGCCTATGCTAACCTCCAGTCCCTCGACTTCCTGGCGCTGACGGAAACATGGATTACCACTGAAAACACTGCTACTCCTACTGCTCTCTCCTCGTCTTTTTTATTTATTTTTATTTTATTTATTTCACCTTTATTTAACCAGGTAAGCCAGTTGAGAACAGGTTCTCATTTACAACTGCGACCTGGCCAAGATAAAGCAAAGTAGTGCAATAAAAACAACACAGAGTTACATATGGGGTAAAAAAAACATAAAGTCAGAAATACAACAGAAAATATATATACAGTGTGTGCAAATGTAGCAAGTTATGGAGGTAAGGCAATAAATAGGCTATAGTGCAGAATAATTACAATAGTATTAACACTGGAATGCTAGATGTGCAAGAGATGATGTGCAAATAGAGATACTGGGGTGCAAAAGAGCAAAATAAATAACAATATAGGGATGAGGTAGTTGGGTGGGCTAATTTCAGATGGGCTGTGTACAGGTGCAATGATCGGTAAGGTGCTTTGACAACTGATGCTTAAAGTTATTGAGGGAGATAAGAGTCTCCAGCTTCAGAGATTTTTGCAATTCGTTCCAGTCATTGGCAGCAGAGAACTGGAAGGAATGGCGGCCAAAGGAGGTGTTGGCTTTGGGAATGACCAGTGAGATATACCTGCTGGAGCGCAGACTACGGGTGGGTGCTGCTATGGTGACCAATGAGCTAAGATAAGGCGGGGATTTGCCTAGCAGTGATTTATAGATGGCCTGGAGCCAGTGGGTTTGACGACGAACATGTAGTGAGGACCAGCCAACAAGAGCGTACAGGTCACAGTGGTGGGTAGTGTATGGGGCTTTGGAGACAAAACGGATGGCACTGTGATAGACTACATCCAATTTGCTGAGTAGAGTGTTGGAGGCTATTTTGTAAATGACATCGCCAAAGTCAAGGATCGGTAGGATAGTCCGTTTTACGAGGGCATGTTTGGCAGCATGAGTGAAGGAGGCTTTGTTGCGAAATAGGGAAGCCGATTCTAGATTTAACTTTGGATTGGAGATTCTTTATGTGAGTCTGGAAGTTGAGTTTACAGTCTAACCAGACACCTAGATATTTGTAGTTGTCCACATACTCTAGGTCAGACCCGTCGAGAGTGGTGATTCTAGTCGGGTGGGCGGGTGCTAGCAGCGTTCGATTGAAAAGCATGCATTTAGTTTTACTAGTGTTTAAGAGCAGTTGAAGGCTACTGAAGGATTGTTGTATGGCATTGAAGCTCGTTTTGGAGGTTTGTTAACACAGTGTCCAATGAAGGGCCAGATGTATACAAAATGGTGTCGTCTGCGTAGAGGTGGATCTGAGAGTCACCAGCAGCAAGAGCGACATCATTGATATACACGGAGAAAAGTGTCGGCCCAAGAATTGAACCCTGTGGCACCCCCATAGAGACTGCCATAGGTCCAGACAACAGGCCCTCCGATTTGACACACTGAACTCTATCTGAGAAGTAGTTGGTGAACCAGGCGAGGCAGTCATTTGAGAAACCAAGGCTATTTAGTCTGCCAATAAGAATGCGGTGGTTGACAGAGTCGAAAGCCTTGGCCAGGTCGATGAAGACGGCTGCACAGTACTGTCTATTATCAATCGTGGTTATAATATCGTTTAGGACCTTGAGCGTGGCTGAAGTGCACCCGTGACCAGCTCGGAAACCGGATTGCATAGCGGAGAAGGTACGGTGGTATTCGAAATGGTCGATGATCTGTTTGTTAACTTGGCTTTCGAATACTTTCGAAAGGCAGGGCAGGATGGATATAGGTCTGTAGCAGTTTGGATCTAGAGTGTCACCCCCTTTGAAGAGGGGGATGACCGCGGCAGCTTTCCAATCTCTGGGGATCTCAGACGTTATGAAAGAGAGGTTGAACAGACTAGTAATAGGGGTTGCGACAATTTCGGCGGCTAGTTTTAGAAAGAAAGGGTCCAGATTGTCTAGCCCAGCTGATTTGTAGGGGTCCAGATTTTGCAGCGCTTTCAAAACATCAGCTGTCTGAATTTGTGTGAAAGAGAAGCGGGGGGCATGGGCAAGTTGCAGCAGAGGGTGCAGAGTTGGTGGCCGGGTTAGTGGTAGCCAGATGGAAAGCATGGCCAGCTGTAGCAAAATGCTTGTTGAAATTCTCGATTATTGTAGATTTATCGGTGGTGATAGTGTTTCCTAGCCTCAGTGCAGTGGGCAGCTGGGAGGAAGTGCTCTTATTCTCCTTGGACTTTACAGTGTCCCAAAACTTTTTGGAGTTAGTGCTACAGGATGCAAATTTCTGTTTGAAAAAGTTTGCCTTTGCTTTCCTGACTGCTTGTGTATATTGGTTCCTAACTTCCCTGAAAAGTTGCATATCGCGGGGGCTATTTGATGCTAATGCTGTACGTCACAGGATGTTTTTGTGCTGGTCAAGGGCAGTCAAGTCTGAGGAGAACCAGGGGCTATATCGGTTCTTAGTTCTGTATTTTTGAATGGGGCATGTTTATTTAAGATTGAGAGGAAATTACTTTTTAAGGAACAACCAGGCATCCTCTACTGACGGAATGAGATCTATATCCATCCAGGATACCTGGGCCAGGTCAATTAGGAAGGCCTCCTCGCTAAAGTGTTTTAGGGAGCGTTTGACAGTGATGAGGGGTGGTCGTTTGACCGCGGACCCGTTACGGACGCAGGCAATAAGGCAGTGATCGCTGAGATCCTGGTTGAAGACAGCTGAGGTGTATTTAGAGGGTATGTTAGTCAGGATGATATCTATGATGGTACCCATGTTTAAGGATTTTGGGTTGTACCTGGTAGGTTCGTTGATAATTTGCGTGAGGTTGAGGGCATCTAGCTTGGATTGTAGGATGGCTGGGGTATTAAGCATATCCCAATTTAGTCCCAACTGAGACTGCTCTTCTCTGTGTCACGGAGGCTCTCCGCACTGCTAAAGCTAACTCTCTCTCCTCTGCTCTTGTCCTTCTAGACGTGTCTGCTGCCTTTGATACTGTGAACCATCAGATCCTCCTCTCCACCCTCTCCGAGCTGGGCATCTCCGGCGCGGCTCACTCCTGGATTGCGTCCTACCTGACCGGTCGCTCCTACCAAGTGGCGTGGCGAGAAGCTGTCTCCGCACCACGTGCTCTCACCACTGGTGTCCCCCAGGGCTCAGTTCTAGGCCCTCTCCTTTTCTCCCCTATACACCAAGTCACTTGGCTCTGTCATATCCTCACATGGCCTCTCCTATCATTGCTACGCTGACGATACACAACTAATCTTCTCCTTTCCCCCTTCTGATAACCAGGTGGCGAATCGCATCTCTGCATGTCTGGCAGACATATCAGTATGGATGACGGATCACCACCTCAAGCTGAACCCTGGCAAGACGGAGCTGCTCTTCCTCCCGGGGAAGGACTGCCCGTTCCATGATCTCGCCATCACGGTTGACAACTCCGTTGTGTCCTCCTCCCAGAGTGCGAAGAGCCTTGGCGTGACCCTGGACAACACCCTGTCGTTCTCCGCTAACATCAAGGCGGTGACCCGCTCCTGCAGGTTCATGCTCTACAACATTCGGAGAGTACGACCCTGCCTTACACAGGAAGCGGCACAGGTCCTAATCCAGGCACTTGTCATCTCCCCGTCTGGACTACTGCAACTCGCTGTTGGCTGGCCTCCCTGCCTGTGCCATTAAACCCCTACAACTCATCCAGAATGCCGCAGCCCGTCTGGTGTTCAACCTTCCCAAGTTCTCTCACGTCACCCCCTCCTCCGCACACTCCACTGGCTTCCAGTTGAAGCTCGCATCCGTTACAAGACCATGGTGCTTGCCTATGGAGCAGTGAGGGGAACGGCACCTCTGTACCTTCGGGCTCTGATCAGTCCCTACACCCAAACGAGGGCATTGCGTTCATCCACCTCTGGCCTGCTGGCTCCCCTTCCTCTGCGGAAGCATAGTTCCCGCTCAGCCCAGTCAAAACTGTTCGCTGCCCTGGCACCCCAATGGTGGAACAAGCTCCCTCACGACGCCAGGACAGCGGAGTCACTCACCACCTTCCGGAGACATTTGAAACCCCACCTCTTTAAGGATTACCTGGGATAGGATAAAGTAATCCTTCTACCCCCCCAAAAAAAATTGTGAAGTGGTTTTCCCACTGGCTATAGGGTGAATGCACCAATTTGTGAGTCGCTCTGGACTAGAGCGTCTGCTAAATGACGTAAATGTGCCCTTGAGCAAGGCACTTAACCCTAATTGCTCCTGTAAGTCGCTCTGGATAAGAGCGTCTGCTAAATGACTAAAATGTAAATGTAATGAATGCATACTGCCAACTGTAATGTTTGGTGGAGGAGGAATAATGGTCTGGGGCTGTTTTTCATGGTTCGGGCTAGGCCCCTTAGTTCCAGTGAAGGGACATCTTAACGCTACAGCATACAATGACATTCTAGATGATTCTGTGCTTCCAACTTTGTGGCAACAGTTTGGGGAAGAACTTGACTGGCCTGCACAGAGCCCTGACCTCAACCCCATTGAACACCTTTGGGATGAATTGGAACGCCGACTGCGAGCCAGGCCTTTCTGCTGCACTCGCTCTACTCATGAATATGTTAATGATTTAAAGTGTCTGCCATTGCAATATATTTGGTCTCTATTGGCTACAGACAGAGCAGGCTGTATTGGCTTTATTAGTCCTGGTTCCTGTGACTAATCAATTTGGCTATTTAAGCTCTGAATATTAGCTACCACACTTTATCAGGAGTTATCGTCAGCCTATTTGTATTTGTGTTTACACAGCAGGAAATGCAGAAGTATTTAATTTTTCGCTATGATCAGCTTGTCAAAAATTGACAGATACAAACTTGAATAATGTGAGTTTTTTTTTGTGTTGTGTTGTTGGAGGTGGGTCTTATTCAGTTCAGCTCAGAAAATGCTGCCCTCATCAATCTGACGCCAAAGGAGGCGTCCTAATCCTGCCCAATGAGCGGGCCGGCCGTGACGGTAATGATAAACAATGGCCTGCAGTTGTGATGTTTTACCGGAACTATTTACTTTGCCGGGACGCACCTTACTTTCACCCCTGCTCGGAAATCTTTACATAGTGGCACCGCCGACAAGTTGGTGCAGTGCCTCCCTGTCAGTGACCATAGCTGCTTTAAACGCTTTAAAATGGGCATTTCCGGGACGCTCAGTATGAACATGAATTATTGGGAAAATATGAATCCCTTCCACATAGGCCGTTTTCAAAGGGATGAATTGCTTTTTAGGGGCAGTCGCTCTGTAACCTTTCTGGGAGTATGCTCTATTGCTAGTTATAGTTTATGGCTCTCTCACAATGAATCATTATTTTGGGGGGATTTCGTAGATTACATTTTAGATTACATTTAACTGGTTACAATCCAGGCATGTCACATGATCGCACAAAACACAATTTATTCGTGATAATTCTTCAAGACGTCCTGCTGAAGTATAAGTATTAAAGTACATACTGTAGATCATATAAAACAGACCCGTTTCCTCCTGCCTCCCTGTGGACTGGACCAGTAGTTGAATACCAATCATGAGTAGAATAGAACCATGGGAAGAGTTGAATTGGATCCTTACAAGCAGGAGTATGGAAGGTGAGGTCCAAGGAAAGGCAGCAGGTTGCATATGAATCTCCACCCCAGACAAAACACCTGCCTTACCACTATGCAATCTGCTACCTCTACAGACAGCCTCTGCCCTGGCGTACCTGTCCCAAACCAACCCCTGGACAGGTAGACGCTATAGGGTAAAGGCTAGGAGTTGGGATTTAACCTTTCATATGACAAGCACACCACAGAACAGTACATATCACGGTGAGTGATTATTCACTCACTCAATCAGCTATCCATCAGGTCTGGTACATTTATGGAACAAGTTACAGAAACAATCAGAAGCCGTTATGGAACAATGTGGTTGAGTGTAGATGTTGTTCTGCTGGTCAGGGAAGGCAATAGATTGTATAGTTATCTTCTGATCAGGGTAATATCACTCCCCCACAACTATACAATCTACTACCTCACACCGCCTCTGCAGAGACTGGTTCAGCTTTAATGCACTTCAGACATGACAACCTTTTGAGGCCTCCTTGCTGCTGCATCTTCCTGTGAAACACTGCATCAACTGTGATCAGAATATTATTGGTTACGACTTGATGAAAGTATTCTTGTCACATTGAAAAAGACAGTAGGTTGTATAGTTATCTCCCAGTGTGGGTGTGACCCTAAAACTATACAACATACTACCTCATCCCACTGTGCAGACCAGACTACTGCAGTGGCTCAGGGAACAGTCCAGGATCCACCTGACACCTGAACCACAGGCCGAGCCTTGAGCCCTGACGTCACAGCATCTCTGGAGAGCCTTGAGCCCTGACGTCACAGCATCTCTGGAGAGCCTTGAGCCCTGACGTCACAGCATCTGCGGAGAGCCTTGAGCCCTGACGTCACAGCATCTGCGGAGAGCCTTGAGCCCTGACGTCACAGCATCTGCGGAGAGCCTTGAGCCCTGACGTCACAGCATCTGCGGAGAGCCTTGAGCCCTGACGTCACAGCATCTCTGGAGAGCCTTGAGCCCTGACGTCACAGCATCTCTGGAGAGCCTTGAGCCCTGACGTCACAGCATCTGCGGAGAGCCTTGAGCCCTGACGTCACAGCACCTGCGGAGAGACTTTATAATAATACCAAAACCATCACAAGAAACAACATCAAGGTTGGGAACTTTCAGAAAATGTGAGTTTGCTTTGCGAGGCGGTAGGGAGGCTTCCCAGCGTAGGGCTCTTTCTGTATGGTTCAGTCCGCCTCAGGTGGTGACGCAGTAAGATGGAGGCACTGCCCTGCAGCACGACAGACGCCATATTGTTATTGTACCTCCCTCTACCAGCTAGCCAACTGCCAACTGCCTGCCTCACTGGCCTGCTAACTGACTGCCTGTTAGCCTAGTTGCTAACACCTCAGTACAGATGAATGCCCTCAGCCTAGTCACTGCCTGTTAGCCTAGTTGCTAACACCTCAGTACAGATGAATGCCCTCAGCCTAGTCACTGCCTGTTAGCCTAGTTGCTAACACCTCAGTACAGATGAATGCCCTCAGCCTAGTCACTGCCTGTTAGCCTAGTTGCTAACACCTCAGTACAGATGAATGCCCTCAGCCTAGTCACTGCCTGTTAGCCTAGTTGCTAACACCTCAGTACAGATGAATGCCCTCAGCCTAGTCACTGCCTGTTAGCCTAGTTGCTAACACCTCAGTACAGATGAATGCCCTCAGCCTAGTCACTGCCTGTTAGCCTAGTTGCTAACACCTCAGTACAGATGAATGCCCTCAGCCTAGTCACTGCCTGTTAGCCTAGTTGCTAACACCTCAGTACAGATGAATGCCCTCAGCCCAGTCAGACCCACTCCAGAGTTATGTCTCTTTTCTTTTAGCCCGACACGCCTGTAAACCGGCCAGAGAACAGGACAAGTTGCTAAGAGAAACTTTCTCGTTCTGTTTCCCCTGGCCGACTTCGTTTCCTCCGCCACCCGCAGGCCGCCATCTTGTCTGTCTACTAAAACCGGACCCGTTTGTTCGTTGCAGGTTTGAAACAGTTTTAAATCCAGGTGATTTGACTTATAGAAAAGTCTTTACAGAACCGCAAAGCCTAGAAAACCATTGTCTGTCTTCAGACATCAATAATTTGTCTTGAGCAAAACAAACATACATACTGCAAACAAAGTGTTCTTAAACATATCAACCCGCTGATTACTACGAGATAAACCCGTTGGTCCAGACCCTGTAGTATCACACAGCTGCCTGTTTAGCTAAATATTAAGGATTTTTGTTTGGGCCGTGTCGTGGTGGTCCCAAGGCACTCAGACAATTCTGACTTACTGACTCGAGTCACGTCTAACGTTTCTGAGTGACTCGTTCATGTTAGTGGTTGGTTTGACCTGCTGGCTGCTATGACTCCTACAGCAGGGTTAATACACGGTCCTCCAGCTCAGCGACTCCAGAGACATGCTCCGAACACCAACTGTCTGTCATATGTCCGCAGGGAAATAGATCATGACCAACTGTCTATCATATGTCCGCAGGGAAATAGATCACCACCAACTGTCTGTCATATGTCCGCAGGGAAATAGATCATGACCAACTGTCTGTCATATGTCCGCAGGGAAATAGATCATGACCAACTGTCTGTCATATGTCCGCAGGGAAATAGATCATGACCAACTGTCTGTCATATGTCCGCAGGGAAATAGATAATGACCACAGAGGAGAAAAATACTTGTTCACAACTGACAATTGATCTCATGGTGCAATAATGAATTGATTATTGAATGTTAAATCGATAGAGACAGCTTTATACAACCAAAACATAGCCCACATAGCCTGCCTCTGCTCAACCAGAACATAGCCCACATAGCCTGCCTCTGCTCAACCAGAACATAGCCCACATAGCCTGCCTCTGCTCAACCAGAACATAGCCCACATAGCCTGCCTCTGCTCAACCAAAACATAGCCCACATAGCCTGCCTCTGCTCAACCAGAACATAGCCCACATAGCCTGCCTCTGCTCAACCAGAACATAGCCTGCCTCTGCTCAACCAGAACATAGCCCACATAGCCTGCCTCTGCTCAACCAGAACATAGCCCACATAGCCTGCCTCTGCTCAACCAGAACATAGCCCACATAGCCTGCCTCTGCCCAACCAGAACA
Source organism: Coregonus clupeaformis (assembly GCF_020615455.1). Taxonomy (NCBI): domain Eukaryota; kingdom Metazoa; phylum Chordata; class Actinopteri; order Salmoniformes; family Salmonidae; genus Coregonus; species Coregonus clupeaformis. The sequence goes on from NC_059203.1 coordinate 5,215,426, forward strand.
TAGCCCACATAGCCTGCCTCTGCTCAACCAAAACATAGCCCACATAGCCTGCCTCTGCTCAACCAGAACATAGCCCACATAGCCTGCCTCTGCTCAACCAAAACATAGCCCACATAGCCTGCCTCTGCTCAACCAGAACATAGCCCACATAGCCTGCCTCTGCTCAACCAGAACATAGCCCACATAGCCTGCCTCTGCTCAACCAGAACATAGCCCACATAGCCTGCCTCTGCTCAACCAGAACATAGCCTGCCTCTGCTCAACCAGAACATAGCCCACATAGCCTGCCTCTGCTCAACCAAAACATAGCCCACATAGCCTGCCTCTGCTCAACCAAAACATAGCCCACATAGCCTGCCTCTGCTCAACCAAAACATAGCCCACATAGCCTGCCTCTGCTCAACCAGAACATAGCCCACATAGCCTGCCTCTGCCCAACCAAAACATAGCCCACATAGCCTGCCTCTGCTCAACCAGAACATAGCCCACATAGCCTGCCTCTGCTCAACCAAAACATAGCCCACATAGCCTGCCTCTGCTCAACCAGAACATAGCCCACATAGCCTGCCTCTGCTCAACCAGAACATAGCCTGCCTCTGCTCAACCAAAACATAGCCCACATAGCCTGCCTCTGCTCAACCAGAACATAGCCCACATAGCCTGCCTCTGCTCAACCAAAATCGAACTGGAGAACGACTCGTTTGTGGGGTGCTGCATTTGGAACGATGCGTTTTCTCTTCCATCCAGTAGTCAAGTCATTCACAATCTAGTCCTCATTAAAAAGGTACAATAAATAATGGTATTTGTAGGCCTAGCTATCATACATGTACATTGCTTGAACCTTTTTGACAGCTCCAATAAGCCTCCTGTGGTGAACGAGAGGCTTGTAGAATCATGAGTCTTTCCCGTTTTCAGTTCATCTTTCGCCGGTAGGGGGTCCTGCATGCTCTGGGCATTACTGAATCAAATGAGTCGAAAGATTTGTTATTTTGACTGAAGGAGTTGAAAAGAGTAGAACTTCCCATCACTAATCGTTAAGTCTTATCACACACTGAAGACCAGACAGAGAGAGAGGGGACATTAGTATTCCACAGGGCAGTCAGACAGAGCCAGGGTGGATCCCAAATAGCCCCCATTAACCTACGCAGTGCACTCTGGGCAAAAGTAGTGGATTATATAGGGAATAGGGTGCCATTTGGTACACAAAGAGAGAACGAGTGCGACGAGGAGAGAGGGATCAACCCTGGATCAAGCCGGGCCTGGGGCCTCATTTACAAAATTTTCATAGTTTTTAAAATAAATATCTGGGTGCACCATTTCTGAAAAGACTGGGAGTTTCCTGGGAGTCTGCTGTTCAATTAGCCAGCCAGGAACAGGTTCTGCCACTCTCACACCTTACTGTTCTTAAATGAGAGGCCTTTGCCTTGGTTGCTGGTTCGAATCTCCAGTCTGATGGGAGAAAAGAAATCTGATGGGAAGTGACCCAGCAGAGGACAGTTTCTAACCTTCCTTGCCCAACAGCAGCCTCCACTGATAGGAATAGCCTATGATAGGCAGAAGTTTCCCCCCCAAACCACTGATCCAGGGTAGCCAGCTAGCTATCCTTCTTAAAGGCTCCACACACTCTAAGCAACGTTTCCACAATGGATCCGACAGAGCTTTGTTTGCGTAGCTCTCTACGTAGTTCTATGCACTTTAACGCGGCTTAATTGTTGGAACGCGACACAAACGGAGCTCCGTAGCTAGACTGTGAAATCACTGGAGAGACCTTTACCACCGAAAGGTCGCTGGTTCTAATCCCCGAGCCGACTAGGTGAGAAATCTGTCGATGTGCCCTTGAGCAAGGCACTTAACCCTAATTGCTCCTGTAAGTCGCTCTGGATAAGAGCGTCTGCTAAATGACTAAAATGTAATGTAAATGTATGTAAGCCATCACTAACACATAGCTAACTACCTCCACTAGTTTACCAAATGCCATGGTTCCGACAAAATGAGTAACGTTAGCTAATTTCCCCTAAACTTTCCCCCTAATTACGGACGCCCTCTATTGGCTGGAGGACTAAATCACCTTGATCTCAAACTTTTAACGGACTGGAAAATAACGGTACGTTTTGCGACTAAATACACCCTTTAGTCAGCTGACCATCGATTGTCATTACACTTTATGTAAGTTAAGTTATGAGTTTTTAAAAAGTAATATTGACATTTTGTGGGACAAGCTGCATATTTTAAAATTCAACTTTTATTATCCAACTTTTAACCTCTGAAATACAGCTAATGTTGCTAGCGTAGTTGCTAAATGTTGATAGAACTGCTTAGTAACCAAAAAGGAAAGACATTGTGTTAGATAATACACCAAAACAGCTGCATGTTGTCAAGCTTTACCGTATCAAAATTGGAGTCGTCTGACGGGTGCGTTTTGAACAATCTGCAAAAAAGAATTTTGAACCATGAACTTTTTGACACCCATCACTGTTGGCTATGTTTCATCTTACAACAGCTACATAGACGCAGTTTTTAGTCAAATGTTACAATGTATGCATCAATATTAAACTGATTTGGACACTAATTTTCATAACAGATAACATCAAACAAAAAACTTGGATATTCTTTCAGTTATTGTGAAAACTTTCATCACCACCTTTCAATGCCTTAGCTCTGAAATGTAAATGTTTATACATATTCAGATGGAGATATCTTTCTAAAATGTGTATAGTATGCCAAGTTATTTAGCTACATGTATTTCCCACCACAACATGGAGAAAGTCAAGAGGAAGCAGTGGAGTGAGGTGGACGTGTTCCATGTCATGGAGGACTGAGGGGCAGGGATGGCTATCCACCAGGCTGAGGGGCAGGGATGGATATCCACCAGGCTGAGGGGCAGGGATGGATATCCACCAGGCTGAGGGGCAGGGATGGATATCCACCAGGCTGAGGGGCAGGGATGGATATCCACCAGGCTGAGGGGCAGGGATGGCTATCCACCAGGCTGAGGGGCAGGGATGGATATCCACCAGGCTGAGGGGCAGGGATGGCTATCCACCAGGCTGAGGGGCAGGGATGGCTATCCACCAGGCTGAGGGGCAGGGATGGATATCCACCAGGCTGAGGGGCAGGGATGGCTATCCACCAGGCTGAGGGCAGGGATGGATATCCACCAGGCTGAGGGGCAGGGATGGATATCCACCAGGCTGAGGGGCAGGGATGGATATCCACCAGGCTGAGGGGCAGGGATGGATATCCACCAGGCTGAGGGGGCAGGGATGGATATCCACCAGGCTGAGGGGCAGGGATGGCTATCCACCAGGCTGAGGGGGCAGGGATGGATATCCACCAGGCTGAGGGGCAGGGATGGCTATCCACCAGGCTGAGGGGCAGGGATGGATATCCACCAGGCTGAGGGGCAGGGATGGCTATCCACCAGGCTGAGGGGCAGGGATGGATATCCACCAGGCTGAGGGGCAGGGATGGATATCCGCCAGGCTGAGGGGCAGGGATGGATATCCGCCAGGCTGAGGGGCAGGGATGGCTATCCACCAGGCTGCCAAGGTTAGGCATAATTTTGTTTTTAGGAGATTACCACATGTATGTGAATTTCATCTGCTAGTAACAGTTTATTCTGATCTACCAAGGTGCATGACCCTGGCGGCAGGCTGAGCGGCCGGGTGACCCATGGACCACCCACATTGCTTGCACCAGAGGATGAAAATGGTCTGGGGCAGTACTGTATCTATTTACTGCGCCAGCCATGGGTTCCCCTTCACCAGACAGAGGCTGATGGAATATGCCAACAAAATGCGCAGGTATCTGGTGTTCTATGTATGTAGTATCCCGCTCCCTGTACCAGCGCTGACAGACATGATCTATGTGGTGGAAGGGAGAGTATCCCGCTCCCTGTACCAGCGCTGACAGACATGATCTATGTGGTGGAAGGGAGAGTATCCCGCTCCCTGTACCAACGCTGCCAGACATGATCTATGTGGTGGAAGGGAGAGTATCCCGCTCCCTGTACCAACGCTGCCAGACATGATCTATGTGGTGGAAGGGAGAGTATCCCGCTCCCTGTACCAACGCTGACAGACATGATCTATGTGGTGGAAGGGAGAGTATCCGGCTCCCTGTACCAGCGCTGCCAGACATGATCTATGTGGTGGAAGGGAGAGTATCCGGCTCCCTGTACCAGCGCTGCCAGACATGATCTATGTGGTGGAAGGGAGAGTATCCCGCTCCCTGTATCAGCGCTGCCAGACATGATCTATGTGGTGGAAGGGAGAGTATCCGGCTCCCTGTACCAGCGCTGCCAGACATGATCTATGTGGTGGAAGGGAGAGTATCCGGCTCCCTGTACCAGCGCTGCCAGACATGATCTATGTGGTGGAAGGGAGAGTATCCGGCTCCCTGTACCAGCGCTGCCAGACATGATCTATGTGGTGGAAGGGAGAGTATCCCGCTCCCTGTACCAGCGCTGACAGACATGATCTATGTGGTGGAAGGGAGAGTATCCCGCTCCCTGTACCAGCGCTGCCAGACATGATCTATGTGGTGGAAGGGAGAGTATCCGGCTCCCTGTACCAGCGCTGCCAGACATGATCTATGTGGTGGAAGGGAGAGTATCCGGCTCCCTGTACCAGCGCTGCCAGACATGATCTATGTGCTGGAAGGGGAGAGTATCCGGCTCCCTGTACCAGCGCTGCCAGACATGATCTATGTGGTGGAAGGGAGAGTATCCGGCTCCCTGTACCAGCGCTGCCAGACATGATCTATGTGGTGGAAGGGAGAGTATCCGGCTCCCTGTACCAGCGCTGCCAGACATGATCTATGTGCTGGAAGGGAGAGTATCCGGCTCCCTGTACCAGCGCTGCCAGACATGATCTATGTGGTGGAAGGGAGAGTATCCCGCTCCCTGTATCAGCGCTGCCAGACATGATCTATGTGCTGGAAGGGAGAGTATCCGGCTCCCTGTACCAGCGCTGACAGACATGATCTATGTGGTGGAAGGGAGAGTATCCGGCTCCCTGTACCAGCGCTGACAGACATGATCTATGTGGTGGAAGGGAGAGTATCCGGCTCCCTGTATCAGCGCTGACAGACATGATCTATGTGGTGGAAGGGAGAGTATCCGGCTCCCTGTACCAGCGCTGACAGACATGATCTATGTGGTGGAAGGGAGAGTATCCGGCTCCCTGTACCAGCGCTGACAGACATGATCTATGTGGTGGAAGGGATAGTATCCGGCTCCCTGTACCAGCGCTGCCAGACATGATCTATGTGGTGGAAGGGAGAGTATCCGGCTCCCTGTACCAGCGCTGCCAGACATGATCTATGTGGTGGAAGGGAGAGTATCCGGCTCCCTGTACCAGCGCTGACAGACATGATCTATGTGGTGGAAGGGAGAGTATCCGGCTCCCTGTACCAGCGCTGCCAGACATGATCTATGTGGTGGAAGGGAGAGTATCCGGCTCCCTGTACCAGCGCTGCCAGACATGATCTATGTGCTGGAAGGGAGAGTATCCCGCTCCCTGTATCAGCGCTGACAGACATTATCTATGTGGTGGAAGGGAGAGTATCCGGCTCCCTGTACCAACGCTGCCAGACATGATCTATGTGGTGGAAGGGAGAGTATCCGGCTCCCTGTACCAGCGCTGACAGACATGATCTATGTGGTGGAAGGGAGAGTATCCCGCTCCCTGTACCAACGCTGCCAGACATGATCTATGTGGTGGAAGGGAGAGTATCCCGCTCCCTGTACCAACGCTGCCAGACATGATCTATGTGGTGGAAGGGAGAGTATCCGGCTCCCTGTACCAGCGCTGCCAGACATGATCTATGTGGTGGAAGGGAGAGTATCCGGCTCCCTGTACCAACGCTGCCAGACATGATCTATATGGTGGAAGGGAGAGTATCCGGCTCCCTGTACCAGCGCTGCCAGACATGATCTATGTGGTGGAAGGGAGAGTATCCGGCTCCCTGTACCAGCGCTGACAGACATGATCTATGTGGTGGAAGGGAGAGTATCCGGCTCCCTGTACCAGCGCTGACAGACATGATCTATGTGCTGGAAGGGAGAGTATCCGGCTCCCTGTAACAGCGCTGACAGACATGATCTATGTGGTGGAAGGGAGAGTATCCGGCTCCCTGTACCAGCGCTGACAGACATGATCTATGTGGTGGAAGGGAGAGTATCCGGCTCCCTGTACCAGCGCTGACAGACATGATCTATGTGCTGGAAGGGAGAGTATCCGGCTCCCTGTACCAGCGCTGACAGACATGATCTATGTGGTGGAAGGGAGAGTATCCGGCTCCCTGTACCAGCGCTGACAGACATGATCTATGTGGTGGAAGGGAGAGTATCCCGCTCCCTGTACCAACGCTGCCAGACATGATCTATGTGGTGGAAGGGAGAGTATCCGGCTCCCTGTACCAGCGCTGACAGACATGATCTATGTGCTGGAAGAGTTTATGAAGTGTGGCCTCTTCCCGTTTAATGCCGTCTTGGTCCCTACCAGGTGCCAGCACCGCCTCTCCTGGAACCAGCAGCACTGTGCCGTCCACCAGCACCTCCTCCCCAGAGACCATGCTCCAGCCCCAGTCCCTGCTCCAGCCCCAGTCCCTGCTCCAGCCCCAGTCCCTGCTCCAGCCCCAGTCCCTGCTCCAGCCCCAGTCCCTGCTCCAGCCCCAGTCCCTGCTCCAGCCCCAGCTCCAGCCCCAGCTCCAGCCCCAGTCCCTGCTCCAGCCCCAGTCCCTGCTCCAGCCCCAGTCCCTGCTCCAGCCCCAGTCCATGCTCCAGCCCCAGTCCCTGCTCCAGCCCCTGCTCCAGTCCCTGCTCCAGCCCCAGCTCCAGCCCCAGTCCCTGCTCCAGCCCCAGTCCATGCTCCAGCCCCAGTCCCTGCTCCAGCCCCAGTCCCTGCTCCAGCCCCAGTCCATGCTCCAGCCCCAGTCCCTGCTCCAGCCCCAGTCCATGCTCCAGCCCCAGTCCCTGCTCCAGCCCCAGTCCCTGCTCCAGCCCCAGTCCCTGCTCCAGCCCCAGTCCATGCTCCAGCCCCAGTCCCTGCTCCAGCCCCTGCTCCAGTCCATGCTCCAGCCCCAGTCCCTGCTCCAGCCCCAGTCCCTGCTCCAGCCCCAGTCCATGCTCCAGCCCCAGTCCATGCTCCAGCTCCAGTCCCTGCTCCAGCCCCAGTCCATGCTCCAGCCCCAGTCCCTGCTCCAGCCCCAGTCCATGCTCCAGCCCCAGTCCATGCTCCAGCTCCAGTCCCTGCTCCAGCCCCAGTCCCTGCTCCAGCCCCAGTCCCTTCTCCAGCCCCAGTCCCTGCTCCAGCTCCAGTCCCTGCTCCAGCCCCAGTCCCTGCTCCAGCCCCAGTCCCTGCTCCAGCCCCAGTGAAGGACCTGGGGCACATCCTTACTGTCCTGAAGTATCGGCTGGACCGATACAGAAGACTCCCTGTGGTCGCCACATGCCTCACCGGGGAGGAATACACGCGCCAGTGGCAGGAGAGGGGTGAGAAGGAGAGGGCCGAGGCAGAGGAGAAAGAGCGTCGGGCAGCCCTCAGAACACAGAGGGCACAGGAGAGGGCTGCCATGGATGAGACCATCGACGCCATCGCCTCTTCTGGACCCACCGCTGGAACCACTCCTGGCTGCATCACCACCGCCAGTGGATCCCAGTGTGCAACACCTGTAGGAGCCGCCAGGGCCCCCAGTGTGCAACACCTGTAGGAGCCGCCAGGGCCCCCAGTGTGCAACACCTGTAGGAGCCGCCAGGGCCCCCAGTGTGCAACACCTGTAGGAGCCGCCAGGGCCCCCAGTGTGCAACACCTGTAGGAGCCGCCAGGGCCCCCAGTGTGCAACACCTGTAGGAGCCGCCAGGGCCCCCAGTGTGCAACACCTGTAGGAGCCACCAGGGCCCCCAGCTGCAGAAGGTGGTCACGTGCCTACTCTCCCGGCCACACCATCGTCGGCCCCTCAACCCCACCACTACCAACACCAGCTCCTCCAAGCCATCAGCGGCGGATTCGTCCACCACCACCACGATGCACACCAGCTCCCCTGTCTGTCACCACCAACACGGCCTCCTCTGGATCAACTGCCTCCTCCGTCTCCCCTGGTCACACCACCATAGCAACCTCGTCTGGTGTTCCTGCCCCCTGCAATTCAAATACAGCCACCTCTACCGGTAAACAAATTATGAAAAAGTTACTGTTTGTTCTGTGTTCTACAAAACTGCTATGTTTAACACATAATTTTTCTCTCTTTACATATCTACAGTCCAACAGGCATGTCCTCCACCTCCTCCAAAACCTCTGCAGCTTCCTCCAGAGGTATTGATGTAAATAAGTAGAAAATGGCACCACTCTCAGCCACCCTCAGCCACTCCTGGCACCACCCTCAGCCACCCCTGGCACCACCCTCAGCCACCCCTGGCACCACCCTCAGCCACTCCTGGCACCACCCTCAGCCACCCCTGGCACCACCCTCAGCCCCCCCTGGCACCACCCTCAGCCATCCCTGGCACCACCCTCAGCCATCCCTGGCACCACCCTCAGCCATCCCTGGCACCACCCTCAGCCACTCCTGGCACCACCCTCAGCCACTCCTGGCACCACCCTCAGCCATCCCTGGCACCACCCTCAGCCATCCCTGGCACCACCCTCAGCCATCCCTGGCACCACCCTCAGCCATCCCTGGCACCACCCTCAGCCACCACTCTCAGGTACTGTGTTTTTCTCTCTCTCAGTTGTATCAATTACTATTGTTGCTGTAGTACTTCTACATTTGCAAACCATGTTAATCAATGATTGTTCTTTTTATTATATTTTTACAAAAGAACACACCACCTGCTGTGCTGGCTGCGGGGAGCGTGATCCGCCTCCCCGGAGGAGTGTAGATCTGAGGTGCCATGGTTGTGCTGTGATTTCTGCCAGCACTGGTTCCATTGCAGGTGTGTGTGCTGTGGGATCCCGAGGTGGCGGTGGAGCTGGACTTTTACTGCTATTTATGTGACAATATAGGGATGGAAGTCAAGATTTCATTGTTTGTTTTGGTCGTTTTAATATGCCATTTGTTTTAAAAATATAAAATATATATATATAACGTGTAAAATATTATATATATATATATATATATATATATATTCAACCCATCTTTCCAAGTGCATCACTGCAACACAAACTCCAACACAGTGTTTTCATTGTTGATGTCAATGCACATCACTGAAATTTAAGTTTCACTTGTTGTAAATTATTCATACTCATTTATATTTTAGTATGAAATGTATCTACTTTCTCAAAACATAAAATTAATCTGTAACACAAATTGAGCCATTTGGGTGTGTTCGTAAATTCAATCTGGAGACTGCACTCAGTGCGCGCTCTGGGCGTTTCACTCTCGGAGCGTTCAGAGCGACACTGGACTCTCTGGCGGAGGAGTAGGGTTGATCTGAGCGTTCAGGGTGACACTGGACTCTTTGGCCGAGGAGTAGGGTTGATCTGAGCGTTCAGAGCGACACTGGACTCTCTGGCGGAGGAGTAGGGTTGATCTGAGCGTTCAGGGTGACACTGGACTCTTTGGCCGAGGAGTAGGGTTGATCTGAGCGTTCAGGGCGACACTGGACTCTCTGGCCGAGGAGTAGGGTTGATCTGAGCGTTCAGAGCGACACTGGACTCTCTGGCGGAGGAGTAGGGTTGAGCTGAGCGTTCAGGGTGACACTGGACTCTCTGGCCGAGGAGTAGGGTTGATCTGAGCGTTCAGGGTGACACTGGACTCTTTGGCCGAGGAGTAGGGTTGATCCGAACCTTCTGACCTAACAACAGTCAAACACCCAAGCTAACTGGCTAACGTTGGCTAGCTACTTCCAGACAACTGAGAGAACACCTCACTCTGACCATTTTACTCGTCCCAGCAGAGCTGGTTTTCATGTTATGCAGAGCGTTGGTGACTGTAACTGTACTGCTGGCAACAATTTAATTACGCTTTTTTTTGCCAACGTTTACTGACATCGGGCATATTTAACGGGTGTTGGGCGTTCGTAAATTAATCAGTTATTCTGCGCTCTGGCACAACTCAGACGAGAGTCCTCTGAAATCGGAGTAGATGTGAATTTACGAACTCACCCTCAGGTCGTAACACTGAAAAAGAGTTTGGTCAATAACCATTTTAAACAGTCCACTGGACGGCGCACCGGGATAAGCAATGTTGATGGGCCAGTCATTCTTTTTTCAACCGGAAGGCTAGTCAACTATCCAGTAATCACTTCGGAGACTAGCTTGGTGTCTTTCTTTAAACGGATATATTTTAATTGAACAAAATAGTAAGGTGGCCAACAACTGGGGACGTATTTTTGAGCTAAACCGCTTATCAAAAGCTGATAAGTAGTATTTCCACTGAAATGTCAATCATGCTAATTGCTAAGCGGTTAGCTAACATTTTTACGACACCAATAATAACAAAACATTGACGGCTTGATCACAGGATAACTAACACTGTTGAACACGGCGATAATACGGGGTTCCACGCTAACTAACTAACACCCAAGATAGCTAGCCAACCTAGCTACATTAAACAATACAAATAACTAGAGGGCCGTCTCTGGTTCAAAATAAGCCATTAGTGGAGGCTAACTAGGGTTATCTGCTAACTGGTTGCCACCCAACGTTTGTTAGCTGAATGGCTAATGTTAGCTAGCTAGCTAACTAGTAACTAGCAAAGGCTTTACCTGCAGTCGGACAGCAATACTTCATATCCATGTTAACTAGCATGTAGCTAACGTAAGCCAAGTAACTAACAAGGTGGAAATCATTTCTGATTAAGTATTCGGTACATTTTTCCGTCAAATGTAAGTACCACAAATGAAAATATTTCAAGGAACGACAGCTTGGTTGAGTTATTCGCTGCTAATGGTAGCTAGCTGGTTACACTTGAATTTCCCTCGCTTCAGAAAAATTGCGGTTCCTTACAAGTGACGATATCCAGAAACGGAGATTTTATAGATAAGAAATCAAAGCTCTACGGGTAGCTAGGCAACTAAAACAAGCAGTTTGATAGAAAACGGGTTCATAACTAGCCATGTGCTATATAGTTAAGTTATCTAATTCATAAAACAAACGAGACAGCTAACGTTAGTTAACAGTAGCTAGCTGACATTTCAAGGTCTGATCAGGACGCAAATTTGTTCTGACCGTATATTGCAGAAATACGGATTTAATGATAGCCACGTTAGTAGGTAGAACCAGCTATGTGGTCACCTATAACGTTGTTCCGTGTTTTCCCGACTAAAGCCACCGATTCTAGCTCTATTGCACCACTTACCTGACTCTCCAGTCAGCTAGCCTCTCTGCCGTGGAGTGCTACAGCAGCCAGCCGGTAGGAGGACCGTCTGGGCACGTTCCAGGTCCACCAGCTAGCAGCTTGAGGGGCATCGGGTTTCAGACCGGTAGGTGGCGGGTCGGAGCCCCCGTCGAGGGAGGAGCTGTATGGGTGTCAGTTCTGATGGTTTGAGAGGGAGGATGAGGGTCAAGGACCGGAATGGTTAGTAGTGCAAAGACATAGGAAGAAGAGAGGTCATGATACAGAAAGCAGTGGAGCATCTAGTAAAAAAATCATAAAGAGGGCCAAGGTAGGAAGCAAGAGTAGTGATGTGTTGGAGTGGAAAGTGGTGATAGTGTTTGAGACCACAGGGCTACATTTACATTTTAGTCATTTAGCAGACGCTCTTATCCAGAGCGACTTACAGTTAGTGAGTGCATACATTTTCATACTGGCCCCCCGTGGGAATCGAACCCACAACCCTGGCATTGCAAATGCCATGCTCTACCAACTGAGCTACATAGGACTGAGCTTCACTTACACCCTATCCGACTAACTAATGCCGCAGAGAAAGAGGTAGGTGAAGTCAAATTAGCTTGGTTCATTGGAAATGGTAGATTGTTAATATTGTGTGGTAGCCAGGCTCAGCAAGAGAAGATTCTGGAAATGGAAAAGCTTAATGGGAAGAAGATTAAAAGCCATGTCCCTGGTGGTTATGCTAGATTGAGGGGAGTCATCACTGGGGTCCCAATGTCTATGTCCACAGATGATATTAAAGAAAATGTGAAGGGAGGCAGAGTGATTGAGGCCAAAAGGTTGATCAGTAGGATAGAGGGTCAAAGAAGTGAAAGCTTATCAGTGATGCTGAGGTTTGAGAATGTCTTGCCGAGAAAAGGACAGATGGGATTCCTTAGTTTCAATGTTAAAGAATTTGTCCCCTATGCCCTGTGGTGATTTTAAATGCCAAAGAATGGGACATGTCGCTACTCAGTGTAAAGGAAAGAAAAGATGTGCCAAGTGTGGAGGAGCACATGAATACGATGAATGTGGAAGCAATGTGAAGGTTAAGTGCTGTAATTGTGAGGGGGAACATAGTGAAGCATTTTGTGGATGCCAGGTGTAGAGAGAGGCTCAGAGATATAGAATCAGTCATGATGTATCGTATGCAGAGGCTGTAAAACAGATTGATGGAACTACAGTGTGGAAAGATGGAGCGTCTTCCACGGCTGCTCCTGTACTTAGTGGACCTAATGTCGGGGCTGGTGTTTCTGATGGTCCTGGCATGGTTTGCGAGGCCTGTTTAGAAATCTTGTGCTCATGAATGTGGGGTGTCTTTGATGTGGGACACTTTGATAATGAATAAAGTTGACCTCATAGCTGTTATTGGTAAGGTTATCAATACATTTCATTGGTAAGGTTATCAACACGACTCGGGTTGTGGAAAGCAGAAATGCCAGGTTGAAGGTTATTGTGGAGACGGCAAAAGAGATATTGGGGGTAACAGATGTTACTGTTGAAATGGTTGTTGACATGCTGAACAAACCTAAGGGTGGAATGTTTCAGAATGATATAGAAAGGTTTATTGGGGAGGGGGTGTGGTTGACGTTAGTAGGGATTTATTTGGTTTGAATGTTATTTTCATGGTAGTACATTCTAGCACAGTTGGTGGCGGCTTTAAATGTTTATTTTTGCGGACGCCATGATGTCATAAAAGAAGAAAACGCAAACTGCTGATTCATGTGGAGTGTTGATGAGTCTGCAGTACTTTAGCTCACGGAGCAGACCTGCTTTATGATCTACTACAAACCCATGGCAAGGTTAAAGGCATCCGCATGCTTCCCAGCCAAAACCGTTTGGAAGCGTTCGTGCATATATTATGACAACATTTTGTGACATGTTGGTAAGGGTTTTTTCGGCTGTTTGGGCACACATTTTTTCTTGAGGCAAGCGGAAGTTCGGAGCTGTTCATCAGGTGATTGGTCAACAGTAGGGCTTCTTCAGTTAAGTGCCTGTTGTCAACCAGAGACAACTTATCCTCATTCACATTTTTACACTTGAGAAATACTGCACCAAACAGCCTAGTCAGATGCACCAAACAGCCTAGTCAGATGCACCAAACAGCCTAGTCAGAGGCACCAAACAGCCTAGTCAGAGGCACCAAACAGCCTAGTCACCAAACAGCCTAGTCAGATGCACCAAACAGCCTAGTCAGAGGCACCAAACAGCCTAGTCACCAAACAGCCTAGTCACCAAACAGCCTAGTCACCAAACAGCCTAGTCAGAGGCACCAAACAGCCTAGTCACCAAACAGCCTAGTCAGAGGCACCAAACAGCCTAGTCAGAGGCACCAAACAGCCTAGTCAGAGGCACCAAACAGCCTAGGCAGAGGCACCAAACAGCCTAGTCAGATGCACCAAACAGCCTAGTCAGATGCAAAATGGCGCTACTAAGATCTCCTCGGGAAAAAAGTCCAAATTTAATGACAGATTTCTTGGGCAGGAATCTATTCCAAGTACAGAGGAAAGTCGGTGCAGGAAGAGAGGAGGCTATATTTTTTTACAAGATTAAGGGTGGGACACAGCCAGTTGAGTAAGACTTTAAATGTGATAGCAAAGCATCCAACAGGAAAGTGTGATTATTGCCGGGAAACAGAGACAGTGAAGCATGTACTGATACTGTGTGGGCAGTATGAGAGGGAAAGAGAGAGGCTGAGATCCAGTATGAGGGAGAAGGGGATACAGGAAATTAGTTTAAAGAGTATACAAAGTAGAACGTAATTAGATACAGTCTCAAATATGTTATATTTTTAAAGAGAAACGGGGCTGTCCGGTAGGATGTAGTTTCTCCCTGTACAACAGGTGGCGGTGATGCACCATAACGTTGGATGCAAACCGCCGATGAACCCCACCGAAGAAGAAGAAAATGTGCGCTGCTCTCTGATAAAGTGGAACAGATATAGCTAGCGCAAAGACTGAAATAAGATAAGTATCTGTTTTTGCTGTGCACTTGAAATATGCAGCATGCAGTACGAATTGTCTTGATCGTGTGAAGAGGTAACTCCGTTGACTATTTAGCAAATATATTGAAAGTTAGCCAGCGTTACAGTTTGACTAGCCTAGCCAGCTGCTGTAAATGTCCATTTGTGTTTCATTAGCTACTCATCTCTCTGTCAGTGAATTCCATTTTTGAATCATGTTTTGGCATTATATGTCTAATTTCAAGTAACTAGCTGCAGGCTTAAAGAAACATTCCATTATATACTTTGCATAGAAATCCAAATAAAAGCATCTAGATAGAAATGTGTGTGTCATGTATGCTAGGATATAGGTTTAAAAACGACAGCTGCATATGCATATTAGCCAATACATACGGCATAGCCTAGCATACCTTACAATACAATCTTCTCTAAAAACAGTTGTACAATGTGCTCTGCGTTAAAATGTCTAAACCAGATGAGTTCTCCTATAGCAGCTGCCCAGTACCATGGTGGACATCATGTTGGATGGACTATAAGGTCTGGAGAATGATAACGAGCCTGTAGGATTATAGAAACAGAAGTTGGGGAATGAAATGTACATATTACTTCAACTAGCCGGTGCCCCCGCACATTGACTCTGCACCGGTACCCCCCTGTATATATAGCCTCCCTACTGTTATTTTATTTTACTTCTGCTCTTTTTTTCTCAACACTTTTTTTGTTTTATTCTACTTTTTTATTAAAAATAAATACACTGTTGGTTAAGGGCTGTAAGTAAGCATTTCACTGTAATGTCTGCACCTGTTGTATTCGGCGCATGTGGCCAATAAAATTTGATTTGATTTGAATGTTTGAGTTTCAAATACTAAATGTTCAGGGAATGTGAGTATATTTAAGGTGTTTTACATGATTCACTGTCCTACTAACCTTCTAAAAGTCGACGGTGCCAAAATCTTGCCAATCCATTCATTATGCTACTAACTATGACTGAGTGAAAGACGTGATTTCCAGAATGTACTGTACGTTTCATGGATATACATACGAACAAAGAACACCATCACAAATAGTGGTTCACCATTTATTGAATACAGAGACAAATAGCAAAGGTGTCTGAGGCAGTGTCTATATATAACCTACCAATCAATATATAACCTACCAATCAATATATAACCTACCAATCAAATCAATATATAACCTACCAATCAATGTATATCAAGTACCGTGGAGGACACAATCGTATGATGATGCAGTCCAGATATGAGAGCTTTACCATCTATGCCAAAAGCCTGGGCCTCTGATGGAGACTGTAGAACTGTCATCAACGCATGCCTCAGTATCCCCCCCTTCTCTCTAGGGGCATTCATGTTCCCAGGCCCCCATAGGCTTATAATATGCCATTTAGCAGACGCTTTTATCCAAAGCGACTTAGTCATGTGCGCATACATTTTTACGTATGGGTGGTCCCGGGGATCGAACCCACTACCCTGGCGTTACAAGCGCCGTGCTCTACCAGCTGAGCTACTGAGGACCACGGATCCCACCCTGGTCACCAATCTAGCTGACCGATGTAGAGAGAGACAAGTGCCTTAGCAGAACGCAATCCAAAGCTTGTGTGGTGCAGAGATGAGAACTCTACCTCCTGTAGGTGACAATAGAATTCTCCCCACTGCATGTTGCAATAGTACAATCATCTGTTTGTCACCTGTTAAATTGATTCTACATTGAATTTAGTCTTTGAGATGCTCAAGCACGCGTATCTGTAGTGGGTGTTCTTCAACTCTAAAATGCATTAGACTGTGTAAGACAAAATCCACAAAGGACGACAGGCAAATAGCTTAGTGGTTAAGAGCGTTGTGCCAGTAACCGAAAGGTTGCTGGTTCTTAATCCCCGAGCCGACTAGGTGAAAATTCTGCCGATGTGCCCTTGAGCAAGGCACTTAACCCTAATTGCTCCTGTAAGTCGCTCTGGATAAGAGCATCTGCTAAATGACTTAAATGGTGTAAATAGTGACTGCAGGAGGATGGTCCTCCTCACAGTGAGTGAATCAGCCCATGCTTGGTGAATATCACTTGGCTGATCTCTAGGAGCAGGACACAGGAGAGCTGAATAGATCATACAAGACAAAAGTGAATGAATAAAATCCTCACAGAAAAGGGAATGTAGTGTGTGAGCTAGAAAGTGAACATCCTGACAGGCTGCTCTGCAATCATCCTACTATTGACAGGGATAATATGGCATTTCTTATTGGTCGGTGTTGTTAAAAAGAAAAATGCTATTGCAACGTCTTTGCAATAAGGAATTGAGACCAAAAGCTCGAGAAGTTTCAAGTGTTTATTACCAAGGATGCCGTCAGCTGATCGCATACATTTAGAAAGTTCACAACACATCTTCTACTCCTCCCTCCTTTTGGTCACCAGCCTCCTGTAGGTGTCTCCTCCCCAGCTACTCCTGTAGGTGTCTCCTCCCCAGCTACTCCTGTAGGTGTCTCCTCCCCAGCTACTCCTGTAGGTGTCTCCTCCCCAGCTACTCCTGTAGGTGTCTCCTCCCCAGCTACTCCTGTAGGTGTCTCCTCCCCAGCTACTCCTGTAGGTGTCTCCTCCCCAGCTACTCCTGTAGGTATCTCCTCCCCAGCTACTCCTGTAGGTGTCTCCTCCCCAGCTACTCCTGTAGGTGTCTCCTCCCCAGCTACTCCTGTAGGTGTCTCCTCCCCAGCTACTCCTGTAGGTGTCTCCTCCCCAGCTACTCCTGTAGGTGTCTCCTCCCCAGCTACTCCTGTAGGTGTCTCCTCCCCCAGCTACTCCTGTAGGTGTCTCCTCCCCAGCTACTCCTGTAGGTGTCTCCTCCCCAGCTACTCCTGTAGGTGTCTCCTCCCCAGCTACTCCTGTAGGTGTCTCCTCCCAAGCTACTCCTGTAGGTGTCTCCTCCCCAGCTACTCCTGTAGGTGTCTCCTCCCCAGCTACTCCTGTAGGTGTCTCCTCCCCAGCTACTCCTGTAGGTGTCTCCTCCCAAGCTATACATCTTATGACCCCAATGAGTTTCCCTTCTCTCCCCCTGTGGAATGTCCATGATCCTCTCTTTGGTTAGCTAGATGTCAGAATCACACCCCATCCATCTTCATTGTCCTGGGCCTGACCCTGCTCCCTGATCCGAGGCATTTTCCTCTTATCTGATTAGGTAAACCTCTCCAAATTAGCGTACAGACAGTTTCATGGCCTAAACTCAAATTTAATACAGGAATCATTCACTAAACACGATACAAACAAACTACGGTTTAACTTGAAACATGTTACATTTTAACAGAATCCATCATTATGAATAAAATGAGTGGGTCCTGCCTTGATGACTGTATCAGATTGACACTACTTGTCCTATAGATGGTTGTAGTCCTGAATTATTACTTGGGATAAACTGATAGCTAAAACACTCCTTGTCCCTGAATGACACGCTAGCTAGCGATAAAGCTACATTACTAAGGTTGCTGTGTTCTAAGCTGGGGGTCGTTTTACAGCTTGCATTGATGGCATCACGTTTCTGTAACTAAACAGACTCCAAATAAATACATACTTTACCTGACGGCAGTTTGTCGGACAGAGATCTCTCTTGAGATGCCTACTACCTTGGATATGGATAGCGTGATTGGCAGACCTGATCAGCAGAGATACCATGGATGGTACACAAGCTCTCAGAAGCAATGGCGGAAGCATGGATGGTACACAAGCTCTCAGAAGCAATGGCGGAAGCATGGATGGTACACAAGCTCTCAGAAGCAATGGCGGAAGCATCGTGTGATTCTCTTGGCTCAAGTTAAGTTGGTGAGACGATGGTTAAGAAGAGTGGAATGTAAAGGGCTGAAGTTGAAGATGAACAGGAGTGTGTAGTTGGAGTGTGTAGTTGGAGTGTGTAGTTGGAGTGTGTAGTTGGAGTCTGTAGTTGGAGTGTGTAGTTGGAGTGTGTAGTTGGAGTCTGTAGTTGGAGTGTGTAGTTGGAGTGTGTAGTTGGAGTGTGAAGTTGGAGTGTGTAGTTGGAGTGTGTAGTGTGTAGTTGGAGTGTGTAGTGTGTAGTTGGAGTGTGTAGTTGGAGAGTGATTCATGAGCAGTAATGTTTTTTGGGGGTCGACCTGTTTGCGGTCTTGGAAGATGGTGAAGGACGAATTGGGAAAAGTGGAAAATAAATGTACATGTTATTCAATCATTTCATCCAAACTGCTCCCAAGCACCTGTGTAGCCAGGCGTTCAAATAGAACTTGGTACCTGACGCGCTGCACGTCCCGCCTCTCCCATCTCCTCATGGTTTTTTAGGAGCAGATGGGGGATGGAGAGATGAACGAGGACCACGCTCCAGTCCAGTTGGTTGTGGTGATGAACGAGGACCACGCTCCAGTCCAGTTGGTTGTGGTGATGAACGAGGACCACGCTCCAGTCCAGTTGGTTGTGGTGATGAACGAGGACCACACTCCAGTCCAGTTGGTTGTGGTGATGAACGAGGACCACGCTCCAGTCCAGTTGGTTACCATATAAAATCCACAGAAGAAGGTGCTTGATGGTTTTTGCGACTACACTTGAAGAAACTTTGAAAGTTCTTGAAATGTTCCATATTGACTGACATTCATGTCTTAAAGTAATGATGGACTGTCATTTCTCTTTGCTTATTTGAGCTGTTCTTGCCATAATATGGACTTGGTCTTTTACCAAATAGGGCTATCTTCTGTATACCCCCCCTACCTTGTCACAACACAACTGATTGGCTCAAACGCATTAAGAAGGAAAGAAATTCCACAAATTAACTTTTAAGAAGGCACACCTGTTAATTGAAATGCATTCCAGGTGACTACCTCATGAAGCTGGTTGAGAGAATGCCAAGAGTGCAAAGCTGTCATCAAGGAAAAGGGTGTCTATTTGAAGAATCTCAAATAAAAAAAAGTTTTTGATTTGTTTAACACTTTTTTGGTTACTACATGATTCCATATGTGTTATTTCATAGTTTGTCTTCACTATTATTCTACAATGTAGAAAATAGTCAAAATAAAGAAAAACTCTTGAATAAATAGGTGTTCTAAAACTTTTGACCGGTAGTGAACAAGTTTTGATTGGTTTGCAGTTTAGTACTCGGCGGCGTTTACCTGTCCAGCCAGTGAACACAAAAGTAAGTATTTTGAAAAAAAATGCAAGAATTGACAAACGGAAATGTGCTCAGAAGAAATAAATATACACAATATGTGAAAACCAGCTCCTCCCTTGACAGAGATCGATCATCTGGAAAACTAAAGCAGATGGCTTGCTATGGCCCACCACCTATGGGTGCCAGTATAGCCCACCACCTATGGGTGCCAGTATAGCCCACCACCTATGGGTGCCAGTATAGCCCAACACCTATGGGTGCCAGTATAGCCCACCACCTATGGGTGCCAGTATAGCCCACCACCTATGGGTGCCAGTATAGCCCAACACCTATGGGTGCCAGTATAGCCCACCACCTATGGGTGCCAGTATAGCCCACCACCTATGGGTGCCAGTATAGCCCACCACCTATGGGTGCCAGTATAGCCCACCACCTATGGGTGCCAGTATAGCCCACCACCTATGGGTGCCAGTATAGCCCAACACCTATGGGTGCCAGTATAGCCCACCACCTATGGGTGCCAGTATAGCCCAACACCTATGGGTGCCAGTATAGCCCAACACCTATGGGTGCCAGTATAGCCCACCACCTATGGGTGCCAGTATAGCTAAGACGCTTTCTTTGACAGTTTGCTTGTTGTATAATAGTTTAGATTATTATTATACATTATATAGGCTCATACATGCTTACAGCCAGTTATGGAGTTTAACCAACTGTCACCGGTGTGATGAATTGACAGTGAGAACTAAACTGCAACATGAGGTTTACTCCATGGTCACAATGGGGTGCACTCACAGTCAACGCTGACTCCATGGCCACAATGGGGTGCACTCACAGTCAACGCTGACTCCATGGCCACAATGGGGTGCACTCACAGTCAACGCTGACTCCATGGCCACAATGGGGTGCACTCACAGTCAACGCTGACTCCATGGTCACAATGGGGTGCACTCACAGTCAACGCTGATTTCATTTCAAAGGTACTGAAAAGCCATTTGATGAATTCCAGGAAGAAAAGGGACAGAGACCGTTTGACAAAATAGAGATAGTTTATTTAATATCTGTTGTCTTGACAACTGGACACAGTGGCATATTTTACTGTATTCTCAAGCTTTGAGTTTGGTGTCTCCGGTGGCCCCCTCCTCTTCAGAGGACCTGTGTATCTCCCAGCTGAGGCAGGTGTCAGAGTCGGAGTCCTCCTCGCCCTGCTCCACCAGGGAGGCCGTCTTGGTCAGCATGACGTCCAAACTCCTGTAGGCCATCGGGTCAAAGCTGGTCCGCCCAGACCTGATGGAGAGAGAGATTATTGTATTTACTGCACAATTTAAAGGCATTACAGAGTGGCAGTGGCAGGGAGGTGGAATTATTTCACACGTTTAATATATGAATAAAACAAACAACAATTATAAATTCAAATACATATTTTCTTCTTCTTCTGTACCTCCAGGCCTTGAGGTCCTGAGAGATGTTCTTGACCAGGCTCTTCCCTCTCACGGTGCCCATCCTGCGGATGTCAATGCCGGACATCAGGTCCTCTACGTACTGACCCAGGGAGATGGACTCTCTGTACTGGGCTGACCAGTCCACTGGCTCCAGGACCTGCTCCAAGTACAAAAATACAAGATACATTGTGGTACTGTATTGCTCAGTTGGTAGAGCATGGCGCTTGCAACGCCTGGGTTGTGGGTTCGCTTCCCAGGGCCACCCATACGTAAAATGTATGTACGCATGACTGTAAACAAAACATTCATATATAATTATTATCCCAAAGGAAAACTCTTCCCAATGGGCAAAAACTGGTTGAATCAACCACGTCATTTCAACCTCAAAATTAAATTGGATGACTTTGAATAAATGTGGAAAACTGATTTGATTTGCAAAAAGTAATCAACATTATATTGGGGGAATGGTGGCTGTTTTACGGGCTGCTGACCAATTGTACTATTTTGTGTATTTTTTGGTGCTTTTCGTAACTTTGTTTGTAGATAATGTTTCCGCCATTGTTTTCTATGACTGAAAAGAGCTTCTGGACATCAGAACAGCGATCACTAACCTCGATTTGGACAAGGACTTCTACTTCAATGAGTCGGAGGCAAAAGACATTGATTATCCCGGACCAGGCCCAAATCCCCGACACTCGAAGGAGGAAACTGCGCTATAGAAGCCGGTGTGCGGGATACCTGACGAGACTACGTCGGAGAGTGGATAAACCGCCTTCACCCTCCGTTCTATTGGCGAACGTGCAATCACTGGAGAATAAACTGGATGAGCTCCGTTCGAGACTATCCTATCAACGTAATATCCTGTTTCTCCCAGTCGTGGCTGAACAAGCACATAGTAAATATAAATCTAGCTGGTTTTTCTATACATCGGCAGGACAGAACGGTGGCGTCGGGGAAGCTCAGAGGGGGTGTGTGTCTCTTTGTTAACACCAAGTGGTGCGCGATCTCTAATATTAAGGAAGTCTGGAGGTTCTTCTCACCTGAGTTAGAATACCTCGTGATAAGCTGTAGACCAAACAGAGAGTTTTCATCTATATTTTTTGAAGCTGTCTGTTTACCACCACAAACCGATACTGACACTCAACCAACTGTATAGGGCCATAAGTGAACAAGACAATGCTCACCCAGAGGCGGCACTCCTAGTGGCCGGTGACTTTAATGCAGGAAAACCACATTTCTACCAGCATGTCACCTTGGCAAGTAGAGACGAATAAACTGTAGATTTATTCTATTCACAGATACTCATACAAAACTCAAACAGGAAGTACCAGGGACGAGTTCAATATAGAAGTGGTCAGATGAAGTGGATGCTAAGCTACATGACTGTTTCACTAGCACAGACTGGAATATGTTCCGGGATTCATCCGATGGCATTGAGGAGTTTACTTAATAAGTGCATCAACGACGTCGTCCCCACAGTGACCGTCCGTACATATCCCAACCAGAAGCCATGGATTACAGGCAACATCCACACTGAGCTAAAGACTAGAGCTGCTGCTTTTAAGGAGTGGGACACTAATCCGGATGCTTATAAGAAATCCTGCTATGCCCTCCGACGAACCATCAAACAGGCAAAGCGTCAATACAGGACTAAGATTGAATCCTACTACACCGGCTCTGACACTCATCAGATGTGGCTGGGCTTGTAAACGGTTTACAAAAGGAAACGAGCCACAAGCTGCCCAGTGACGCGAGCCTACCAGACAAGCTAAATACCTTCTATGCTCGCTTTGAGGCTAGCAACACTGAACCATGCATGAGAGCAACAGATGTTCTGGATGACTGTGTGATCACGCACTACGTATCTGATGTAAGACCTTTAAAAAGGTCAACATTCACAAGGCCACAGGGCCAGACGGATTACCAGGATGCGTACTCCGAGCACGCTGAGCAGCTGGCAAGTGTCTTCACTGACATTTTAAACCTCTCCCTGACCCAGTCTGTAATACCTACATGTTTCAAGCAGACCACCATAGTCCCTGTGCCTAAGAACACCAAGGTAACCTGTCTAAATGACTATCGTAGCACTCACATCAACACCATCATCCCTCCAAGCTCATAACTAAGCTAAGGACCCTGGGATTAACCTCCTTCTGCAACTGGATCCTGAACTTCCTGACAGGATGCCCCCAGGTGGTGAGGGTAGGTAACAACACATCCACCTCACTGACCCTCAACATGGGGCCCCTCAGGGGTGCGTGCTCAGTCCCCTCCTGTACTCCCTGTTCACCCACGACTGCGTGGCCACACACGACTCCAACACCATCATTAAGTTTGCCGACAACACAACAGTGATAGGCCTGATCACTGACGAAGATGAGACAGCCTACAGAGAGGTTAGAGACCTGGCCGTGTGGTGCCAGGACAACAACCTCTCCCTCAACATTAGCAAGACAAAGGTGCTGATCATGGACTACAGGAAACGGAGGGCCGAGCACGCCTCAGGAGGCTGAAAAGATACATATGCCCTCAGATCCTCAAAAGGTTCTACAGCTGCACCATTGAGACCATCCTGACTGGCTGCATCACCGCCTGGTATGGCAACTGATTGACATCTGACCGTAAGGCACTACAGAGGGTAGTGTGTACGGCCCAGTACATCACTAGGGCCAAGCTCCCTGTCATCCAGGACCTTTATACCAGGTGGTGTCAAAGACTCCAGCCACCCAAGTCATAGACTGTTCTCTCTGCTACCGCACGGCAAGTGGTACCGATGTACCAAGTCTAGAATCAACAGGACCCTGAACATCTTCTACCCCCAAGCCATAAGACTGCTAAATAGTTTGTTAAATAGTCTGGGTAGCTATTGGTTAACTATCTGAAATTGACCCTTTTTTAACTCTTTTGACTCCTCACATATGCTGCTGCTACTGTTTTATCTAGTGCCTAGTCACTTTACCCCCCATTATACAGTGGCAAGAAAAGAAAAAGTATGTGAACCCTTTGGAATTACCTGGATTTCTGTGAACCCTTTGGAATTACCTGGATTTCTGTGAACCCTTTGGAATTACCTGGATTTCTGTGAACCCTTTGGAATTACCTGGATTTCTGTGAACCCTTTGGAATTACCTGGATTTCTGTGAACCCTTTGGAATTACCTGGATTTCTGTGAACCCTTTGGAATTACCTGGATTAATTGGTCAGAACAATAGACAAACACAGTCTGTTTAAACTAATAACACACAAACAATTATACGTTTTCATGTCTTTATTGAACACACCATGTAAAAAGTATGTGAACCCTTGGATTTAATAACTGGTTGACCCTCCTTTGGCAGCAATAACCTCAACCAAACGTTTTCTGTAGTTGCGGATCAGACCTGCACAACAGTCAGGAGGAATTTTGGACCATTCCTCTTTACAAAACTGTTTCAGTTCAGCAATATTCTTGTCTGGTGTGAACCGCTGTCTTGAGGTCATGCCATAGCATCTCAATCGGGTTGAGGTCAGGACTCTGACTGGGCCAGGAGGTCAGGACTCTGACTGGGCCAGGAGGTCAGGACTCTGACTGGGCCAGGAGGTCAGGACTCTGACTGGGCCAGGAGGTCAGAACTCTGACTGGGCCAGGAGGTCGGGACTCTGACTGGGCCAGGAGGTCAGAACTCTGACTGGGCCAGGAGGTCGGGACTCTGACTGGGCCAGGAGGTCAGGACTCTGACTGGGCCAGGAGGTCAGGACTCTGACTGGGCCAGGAGGTCAGGACTCTGACTGGGCCAGGAGGTCAGGACTCTGACTGGGCCAGGAGGTCAGGACTCTGACTGGGCCAGGAGGTCGGGACTCTGACTGGGCCAGGAGGTCGGGACTCTGACTGGGCCAGGAGGTCAGGACTCTGACTGGGCCAGGAGGTCAGGACTCTGACTGGGCCAGGAGGTCAGGACTCTGACTGGGCCAGGAGGTCAGAACTCTGACTGGGCCAGGAGGTCGGGACTCTGACTGGGCCAGGAGGTCAGAACTCTGACTGGGCCAGGAGGTCAGAACTCTGACTGGGCCAGGAGGTCGGGACTCTGACTGGGCCAGGAGGTCAGAACTCTGACTGGGCCAGGAGGTCGGGACTCTGACTGGGCCAGGAGGTCAGAACTCTGACTGGGCCAGGAGGTCGGGACTCTGACTGGGCCAGGAGGTCAGAACTCTGACTGGGCCAGGAGGTCGGGACTCTGACTGGGCCAGGAGGTCAGGACTCTGACTGGGCCAGGAGGTCAGGACTCTGACTGGGCCAGGAGGTCAGGACTCTGACTGGGCCAGGAGGTCAGGACTCTGACTGGGCCAGGAGGTCAGGACTCTGACTGGGCCAGGAGGTCGGGACTCTGACTGGGCCAGGAGGTCAGGACTCTGACTGGGCCAGGAGGTCAGGACTGACTGGGCCAGGAGGTCAGGACTCTGACTGGGCCAGGAGGTCAGGACTCTGACTGGGCCAGGAGGTCGGGACTCTGACTGGGCCAGGAGGTCGGGACTCTGACTGGGCCAGGAGGTCAGGACTCTGACTGGGCCAGGAGGTCAGGACTGACTGGGCCAGGAGGTCAGGACTCTGACTGGGCCAGGAGGTCAGGACTCTGACTGGGCCAGGAGGTCGGGACTCTGACTGGGCCAGGAGGTCGGGACTCTGACTGGGCCAGGAGGTCAGGACTCTGACTGGGCCAGGAGGTCAGGACTGACTGGGCCAGGAGGTCAGGACTCTGACTGGGCCAGGAGGTCGGGACTCTGACTGGGCCGCTCCAGAAGGCGTATTTTCCTCTGTTGAAGCCATTCTGTTGTTGATTTACTTCTGGGTTTTGGGTCGTTGTCCTGTTGCATCACTCAACTTCTGTTGAACTTCAATTGGTGGACAGATAGCCTTACATTCTCCTTCAAAATGTCTTGATAAACTTGGGAATTCATTTTTCTGCCGATGATAGCAAGCTGTCCAGGCCCTGAGGCAGCCCCAAACCATGATGCTCCCTCCACCATACTTTACAGTTGGGAGGTTTTGATGTTGGTGTGCTGTGCCTTTTTATCTCCACACATAGTGTTGTGTTCCTTCCTTCCTTCCTTCCTTCCTTCCTTCCTTCCTTCCTTCCTTCCTTCCAAACAACTCAACTTTAGTTTCATCTGTCCACAGAATATTTTGCCAGTAGTGCTGTGGAACATCCAGGTGCTCTTTTGCGAACTTCAGACGCGCAGCAATGGTTTTTTTGGACAGCAGTGGCTTCTTCCGTGGTGCCCTCCCATGAACACCATTCTTGTTTAGTGTTTTACGTATCGTAGACTCGTCAACAGAGATGTTAGCATGTTCCAGAGATTTCTGTAAGTCTTTAGCTGACACTCTAGGACTCTTCTTAACCTCGTTGAGCATTCTGCGCTGTTCTCTTCCAGTCATCTCTGCAGGACGGCCGCTCCTAGGGAGAGTAGCAACACTCCTGAACTTTCTCAATTTTATAGACAATATGTCTTACCGTGGACTGATGAACATCAAGGCTTTTAGAGATATTTTTGTAACCCTTTCCAGCTTTATGCAAGTCAACAATTCTTAGTCTTAGGTCTTCTGAGATCTCTTTTGTTCGAGGCATGGTTCACATCAGGCAATGCTTCTTGTGAATAGCAAACTCAAATTTTGTGAGTGTTTTTTATAGGGCAGCTCTAACCAACATCTCCAATCTTGTCTCATTGGTTGGACTCCAGGTCAGCTGACTCCTGACTCCAATTAGCTTTCGGATACGTTTTTAAGTCATTAGCCATACTTTGTCCAACCTGTGAATGTTCAAATGATGTCTTCAATATAGACAAGAAAAATACAATTATGTGTGAGTTATTAGTTTAAGCACACTGTGTTTGTTTATTGTTGTGACTTAAATGAAGATCAGATCAAATGTTATGACCAATTTATGCAGAAATCCAGGTAATTCCAAAGGGTTCACATACTTTTTCTTGCCACTGTATGTACATATACCTCAATAACCTGGTACCCCTGCACAGTGACTCGGTACTGGTACCCCTCCACATCGACTCGGTACTGGTACCCCTGCACATCGACTCGGTACTCGTACCCCTGCACATCGACTCGGTACTCGTACCCCTGCACATCAACTCGGTACTGGTACCCCTGCACATCGACTCGGTACTGGTACCCCTGCACATCGACTCGGTACTCGTACCCCTGCACATCGACTCGGTACTCGTACCCCTGCACATCGACTCGGTACTCGTACCCCTGCACATCGACTCGGTACTGGTACCCCTGCACATCGACTCGGTACTGGTACCCCTGCACATCGACTCGGTACTGGTACCCCTGCACATCGACTCTGTACTCCGTGTTTATAGCCAAGTTATCGTTATTCATTGTGTATTTATTCCTTGTGTTATTATTTATATTTTTTCTCTGCATTGTTAGGAAGGACCCGTCAGTAATCATTTCACTGTTAGTCGCCACCTGTTGTTGGGAAGGACCCGTCAGTAATCATTTCACTGTTAGTCTCCACCTGTTGTTGGGAAGGACCCGTCAGGAAGCATTTCACTGTTAGTCTCCACCTGTTGTTGGGAAGGACCCGTCAGTAATCATTTCACTGTTAGTCTCCACCTGTTGTTGGGAAGGACCCGTCAGTAATCATTTCACTGTTAGTCTCCACCTGTTGTTGGGAAGGACCCGTCAGGAAGCATTTCACTGTTAGTCTCCACCTGTTGTTGGGAAGGACCCGTCAGGAAGCATTTCACTGTTAGTCTCCACCTGTTGTTATGAAGGACCCATCAGGAAGCATTTCACTGTTAGTCTACACCTGTTGTTAGGAAGGACCCGTCAGGAAGCATTTCACTGTTAGTCTCCACCTGTTGTTATGAAGGACCCGTCAGGAAGCATTTCACTGTTAGTCTCCACCTGTTGTTGGGAAGGACCCGTCAGGAAGCATTTCACTGTTAGTCTACACCTGTTGTTGGGAAGGACCCGTCAGGAAGCATTTCACTGTTAGTCTCCACCTGTTGTTAGGAAGGACCCGTCAGGAAGCATTTCACTGTTAGTCTCCACCTGTTGTTATGAAGGACCCGTCAGGAAGCATTTCACTGTTAGTCTCCACCTGTTGTTGGGAAGGACCCGTCAGGAAGCATTTCACTGTTAGTCTCCACCTGTTGTTATGAAGGACCCATCAGGAAGCATTTCACTGTTAGTCTCCACCTGTTGTTATGAAGGACCCATCAGGAAGCATTTCACTGTTAGTCTCCACCTGTTGTTGGGAAGGACCCGTCAGGAAGCATTTCACTGTTAATCTCCACCTGTTGTTGGGAAGGACCCGTCAGGAAGCATTTCACTGTTAGTCTCCACCTGTTGTTAGGAAGGACCCGTCAGGAAGCATTTCACTGTTAGTCTCCACCTGTTGTTATGAAGGACCCGTCAGGAAGCATTTCACTGTTAGTCTCCACCTGTTGTTGGGAAGGACCCGTCAGGAAGCATTTCACTGTTAGTCTACACCTGTTGTTGGGAAGGACCCGTCAGGAAGCATTTCACTGTTAGTCTCCACCTGTTGTTGGGAAGGACCCGTCAGGAAGCATTTCACTGTTAGTCTCCACCTGTTGTTATGAAGGACCCGTCAGGAAGCATTTCACTGTTAGTCTCCACCTGTTGTTAGGAAGGACCCGTCAGGAAGCATTTCACTGTTAGTCTCCACCTGTTGTTAGGAAGGACCCGTCAGGAAGAATTTCACTGTTAGTCTCCACCTGTTGTTATGAAGGACCCGTCAGGAAGCATTTCACTGTTAGTCTCCACCTGTTGTTGGGAAGGACCCGTCAGGAAGCATTTCACTGTTAGTCTCCACCTGTTGTTGGGAAGGACCCGTCAGGAAGCATTTCACTGTTAGTCTCCACCTGTTGTTTACGAAGCACGTGACAAATATAATTACATTTGATTTTGATTTGAATTTTGTCTTTTTTTTCATCCAACTTTTAACCTAAATCCACCGGGTGAATGTTTTGGTTGATTACACGTTGAATTGCCAACTCAACCAACATGTAATTTAAAAGTAGATGTTGAACTGATGTCTGTGCCCAGTGGGTTATTCCCAAAGGGGTCCTCTGGTCAAACAGAAAAACATCTACTGATTAAAAAACAATGGACTGGTCGACTGCGGCTACATGGTGATGATGAAAAGTCCAGAACATTCCATTACCTTCTCGGCCTCTCTGTGCAGCCGCCTCTCTCCCTTCAGGAAGTCAACAGGGCTCTGACAGGCCTCCACATGTTTCTTCATCTCAGTGTGGACCTTGAATGAATTAATGCATACATTTGATTAGATATTGTAACAGAAAAAAACAACACGTTCTTTATACTGTAGACTACATATTTTAGTGTTATGTTGTTATGCGTCTTGTATGTACCAATTCATCACCAGTGAATTGAATTTCCAAGAAAGATGATGTAACAGTGGATGCATTAGATCAGGTTTAATACCTGCTGCAACAAGGGAACGCAGTTGCCATCGGGTTAGGGTTATTTCAGGCAAAGATTTTTTATAACTAACCCAAGATAGACCAGAGCCTTTCGTTTCCAATGGGAGCAAATGAATCATAGTGGGCAGAGCCAAGCACGAGCTAGTGAGATCCTATTGGCCCATTCTAGCATTTATTTGCATATTTCCGTTAGGGAACGCCTATTCTGAAGTGTGCGTGTGCAATAACTAAATTCACCGTTGCACTCCTTCTAAACAACACCATTTTTTAAAAACTTTGCCAAATGGTAAAGTCTACAGAACGCAGTGCACTCTGTTTGTTACAGGTTATAGTTTTGGAAACAGAAAACTGTATGGAGATCAAATCTTTCATCGATGAGAACATTTGGAGAATGTCGGCCAAAATCCATCTCGCTCCATCTTCTCCCACTGCCGGCCACTGGGCTTCCTTTCATCAGCAGATTTGGTAGTGATTTGAAAACGCCAACTGGATGCTTCACATTTATACATCAGGTGAAATATCTGGCTCATTGTTCTAATTGAGCAACCTCTGTAGCTCAATTGGTAGAGCATGGCGCTTGTAGCGCCAGGGTAGTGGGTTCGATCCCCGGGACCACCCATACGTAAAAATGTATGCACACATGACTGTAAGTCGCTTTGGATAAAAGCTTCGGCTAAATATTATATTATTATATTATTATATTATTATATGTCTACAGCCTCCCGCTATCTGTGCTTCAGCTCCACTATAAGCGTTGCGTTACTTTGCAATCAGGGTCAGAGTAGTGCAGAAGATGGCGCATGCTGAGACAGTGAAGAAAGGAGAGGAGGGTGGATCAAGGGTGAGGGATTCTGAGAGGATCCCTGTGAATAGTAGATCTGTGCCAGAACAGAGGGATCGGCCAATGAGTGATTTATGCTTCAGTGAGGTTGGCTTCGTAGCGTTCATAGCAATGGTTATCAACTGTACCGCAGAGATGGAACGTAAGTCACAGAACATAGATGTTGTGGTGGCAGCTGCAGAGAAGTACTTGGGGGTACGAGATTTGACTTACAGGGTGTGTTGAGTGGTGGTGTTCTGTCCTCCCAGGTCGTTGGCCTGGGGTAGGATCAGATGGGGTTAAGTAGTGGAATGAAGGTGGTGGGTTTTAATGAGTGTAGGGTTAGTTGGTAGAGTGAATACAAATATATTTGTAATTTTATTTTTCCTGTTTCCCCTTTTGTATCACACATTGTAGTGTATTTCTACTATAGTCCAGTTGGGGGCGGTAATGCAACATATTGGATGCCAACCGCCATTAAACTCCACAGAAGAAGACTCCGTGTCAATGTGATGATCTACCTGCTACACAGAGCACATTGTTTAGAGAGGAGCAGAGGGGAAGAGGCATCTGTATTCTATTTTTCCCGTACTCAGTGGTGTGAAAATACTTTAAAGCACTACTTAAGTAGTTTTTTGGGGTAACTGTACTTCACTTCACTACATTTCAAATGAAAATTATGTAATTTTACGCCATATATTTTCCCTGACACCCAAAAGTACTTGTTACATTTCGAATGCTTAGCAGGACAGGAAAATGGTCTAATTCACACACTTAAGAGAACATCCCTGGTCATCCCTATTGCCTCTGATCTGGCGGACTCACTAAACACATGCTTCATTTGTAAATGATGTCTGAGTGTTGGAGTGTGCCCCTGGCTATCTGTAAATAAAAATAAAAACATTGTGCTGTCTGGTTTTCTTAATATAAGGAATTTGAAATGATTTATACTTTTACTTTTGATACTTAACCTCTACGGGATCGGTGTCCCGTATACGGGACGGTTGAGCTAACGTGCGCTAATGTGATTAGCATGATTGTTGTAAGTAACAGCAACCTTTCCAGGACATAGACATGTCTTATATGGGCAGAAAGCTTAAATTCTTGTTAATCTAACTGCACTGTCCAATTTACAGTTGCTATTACAGTGAAAAAAGACCATGCTATTGTTTGAGGAGAGTGCACAACCACAAAAAACGTATCACGGCAACTGGTTTGATACATTCACCTCTGAAGGTAAATAATGTACTTACAGTCAGTAATCTTGCTCTGATTTGTCATCCTGAGGGTCCCAGAGATAAAATGTAGCATAGCTTTGTTTGATAAAATCAATTTTTATATTCAAATGTAGGACCTGGGTTCTACAGTTTGAACCCCTGCTGTCTCTGGCTCCACACCCACCCCGACCGGCCATCTAGATGTGTGAAAGTTAGTGTATAAGCTAATGATCCATCATGTATGACATTCCTGGGAGTGTGTAAACTTACATTTAGTATTACCATATCATTTTTGTATGTTCTCTATAGTTATGTACTTGAAAATGTATCAATTGACCAATTCGGCACATTTGGGCAGACTTGATACAAAATAGTCCAGTATTGCAACTCTTCACTGGATCAATCTGAAACTTTGCACACACACTGCTGCCATCTAGTGGTCAAAAAATGTCTGCCCTGCTAGAGCTGCCCCCGGTCAACTGTAAGTGCTGTTATTGTGAAGTGGAAACGTCTAGGAGCAACAACGGCTCAGCCGTGAAGTGGTAGGCCACACAAGCTCACAGAACGGGACCGCTGAGTTCTGAAGCGCGTAGAAATCATGTGGCCTCGGTTGCAACACTCACTACCGAGTTCCAAACTGCCTCTGGAAGCAACATCAGCACAAGAACTGTTCGTCTGGAGCTTCATGAAATGGGTTTCCATGGCCGAGCAGCCGCACGCAAGCCTAAGGTCACCATGCGCAATGCCGACATTGGACTCTGGAGCAGTGGAAACGCGTTCTCTGGAGTGATGAATCACGCTTCATCTGGCAGTCCGATGGACAAATCTGGGTTTGGCAGATACCGGGGGAAGGCTACCTGCCTGAATGCATAGTGCTAACTGTAAAGTTTGGTGGAGGAGGTATAATGGTCTGGGGCTGTTTTTCATGGTTCGGGCTAGGCCCTTTAGTTCCAGTGAAGGGAAATCTTAACGCTACAGCATACAATGATATTCTAGCCGATTCTGTGCTTCCAACTTTGTGGCAACAGTTTGGGAAAGGCCCTTTCCTGTTTCAGCATGACAATGCCCACGTGCACAAAGGGAGGTCCATAGAAATGGTTTGTCGAGATTGGTGTGGAAGAACTTGACTGGCCTGCACAGAGCCCTGACCTCAACCCCATCAAACGCCTTTAGGATGAATTTGAACGCCGACTGCGAGCCAGGCCTAATCGCCCAACATCAGTGCCCGACCTCACAAATGCTCTTGTGGCTGAATGGAAGCAGGTCCCTGCAGCAATGTTCCAACATCTAGTGGAAAGCCTTCCCAGAAGAGTGGAGGCTGTTATAGCAGCAAAGGGGGGACCAACTCCATATTAATGACCATGATTTTGGAATTAGATGTTCGACGGGCAGGTATCCACATACTTTTGGTCATGAGTGTAGATAGCCATAGATAGATAGATAGATAGACAGATAGTATTAATTTGTAAACATTTCTAAAAACATAAGTCCACTTTGGGTTTTAGGTACAAGCATATGTATCATTACATAATGTGTGGTGGGTTCTATGTACAAACATATATAACTCAAATGTCCTTGTTATGTTATTGTTATCCTCACCTTCTGGGGAGCGCTGAGCTCGTCCATGCCATCCTGGAGGCTCCGGCACCTCATGGCGCACTCCGTGTGGACCTTCATGACCATGTGGCTCACCTTCATCTGGATCTCCCAGATCAGACTGTCCCCCAGCTTCTTCAGGAACGCCTCAATGTCCTTAGAGGAGGAGAGGAGGTCCTGCTTCTGGCCCAGCAGACCCTACAGAGTAACACAGAGATAGGACTGTCAGCTCATCTCTGATTTACACTGGGTCGAGACCCTACAGAGTAACACAGAGATAGGACTGTCAGCTCATCTCTGATTTACACTGGGTCGAGACCCTACAGAGTAACACAGAGATAGGACTGTCAGCTCATCTCTGATTTACACTGGGTCGAGACCCTACAGAGTAACACAGAGATAGGACTGTCAGCTCATCTCTGATTTACACTGGGTCGAGACCCTACAGAGTAACACAGAGATAGGACTGTCAGCTCATCTCTGATTTACACCGGGTCGAGACCCTACAGAGTAACACAGAGATAGGACTGTCAGCTCATCTCTGATTTACACTGGGTCGAGACCCTACAGAGTAACACAGAGATAGGACTGTCAGCTCATCTCTGATTTACACTGGGTCGAGACCCTACAGAGTAACACAGAGATAGGACTGTCAGCTCATCTCTGATTTACACTGGGTCGAGACCCTACAGAGTAACACAGAGATAGGACTGTCAGCTCATCTCTGATTTACACTGGGTCGATACCCTACAGAGTAACACAGAGATAGGACTGTCAGCTCATCTCTGATTTACACTGGGTCGATACCCTACAGAGTAACACAGAGATAGGACTGTCAGCTCATCTCTGATTTACACTGGGTCGATACCCTACAGAGTAACACAGAGATAGGACTGTCAGCTCATCTCTGATTTACACTGGGGTCGTATTCATTAGTGCACCCCGTAGCAAAACGTTTTGGAATGGACAATGTTTTGCAATAAAAATGAATTTCTTATTGGATGAGTTCAGGTAGTCCCTCCCCTTTTTGGTACATTTTCTTCCCCCCTGGTTTCTAGTGAATACGACCTTGATGTGATCATTTCTGTTTGAAGTCATCTATTAAATCAAATCAAATTTTGTCACGTGTGTCGAATACAACAGGTGTAGACTTTACCGTGAAATGCTTCCTGACGAGCCCTTAACCAACAACGCAGAGTTAAAAAGTAAGAACAATTTGCTAAAATAAAAAGGAAATAGTAACACAATAACAATAATGAGGCTATATTCAAGGAGTAGCAGTACTGAGTCAATGTGCAGGGGTACCAGGTAGTAATGAGACTATATACAAGGAGTACACTTACATTTTAGTCATTTAGCAGACGCTCTTATCCAGAGCGACTTACAGTTAGTGAGTGCATACATATATTTTTTTTATACTGGCCCCCCGTGGGAATCGAACCCACAACCCTGTTCGCTGATTCTCTCTATAGGCCTATACAGTTGAAGTCGGAAGTTTACATCCTCTTAGGTTGGAGTCATTAAAACTCGTTTTTTCAACCACTCCACACATTTCTTGTTAACAAACTATAGTTTTGGCAAGTCAGTTAGGACATTTACTTTGTTCATGACACAAGTCATTTTCCAACAATTGTTTACAGACAGATTATTTCACTTATAATTAACTGTATCACAATACCAGTGGGTCAGAAGTTTACATACACTAAGTTGACTGTGCCTTTAAACAGCTTGGAAAATTCCAGAAAATGATGTCATGGCTTTAAAAGCTTCTGATAGGCTAATTTACATCATTTGAGTCAATTGGAGGTGTACCTGTGAATGTATTTCAAGGCCTACCTTCAAAGTGCCTCTTTGCTTGACATCATGGGAAAATCAAAAGAAATCAGCCAAGTCCTCAGCAAAAAAATTGTAGACCTCCACAAGTCTGGTTCATCCTTGGGAGCAATTTCCAAATGCCTGAAGTTACCACGTTCATCTGTACAAACAATAGTATGCAAGTATAAACACCATGGGACCACGCAGCCGTCATACCGCTCAGGAAGGAGACGCGTTCTGTCTCCTAGAGATTAACGTACTTTGGTGCGAAAAGTGCAAATCAATCCCAGAACAACAGCAAAGGACCTTGTGAAGATGCTGGAGGAAACAGGTGCAAAAGTATCTATATCCACAGTAAAACGACTCCTATATCAACATAACCTGAAAGGCCGCTCAGCAAGGAAGAAGCCACTGCTCCAAAACCACCATAAAAAAGCCAGACTACGGTTTGCAACTGCACATGGGGACAAAGATCGTACTTTTTGGAGAAATGTCCTCTGGTCTAATGAAACAAAAATAGAACTGTTTGGCCATAATGACCATTGTTATGTTTGGAGGAAAAAGGGGGTGCTTGCAAGCCGAAGAACACCATCCCAAACCGTGAAGCACGGGGATGGCAGCATCATGCTGTGGGGGTGCTTTGCTGCAGGAGGGACTGGTGCACTTCACAAAATAGATGGCATCATGAGGAAGGAAAATTATGTGGATATATTGAAGCAACATCTCAAGACATCAGTCAGGAAGTTAAAGCTTGGTCGCAAATGGGTCTTCCAAGTGGACAATGACCCCAAGCATACTTCCAAAGTTGTGGCAAAATGGCTTAAGGACAACAAAGTCAAGGTATTGTTGTGGCCATCACAAAGCCCTGACCTCAATTCTATAGAAAATGTGTGGGCAGAACTGAAAAAGCGTGTGCGAGCAAGGAGGCCTACAAACCTGACTCAGTTACACCAGCTCTGTCAGGAGGAATGGGCCAAAATTCACCCAACTTATTGTGGGAAGCTTGTGGAAGGCTACCCGAAACGTTTGACCCAAGTTAAACAATTTAAAGGCAATGCTACCAAATACTAGTTGAGTGTATGGAAACTTCTGACCCCACTGGGAATGTGATGAAAGAAATAAAAGCTGAAATAAATCATTCTCTCTACTATTATTCTGACATTTCACATTCTTAAAATAAAGTGGTGATCCTAACTGACCTAAGACAGGGAATTTTTACTAGGATTAAATGTCAGGAATTGTGATTAACTGAGTTTAAATGTATTTGGCTAAGGTGTATGTAAACCTCCGACTTCAACTGTACATTTAACATAAAGTACCAGCCAAAAGTTTGGACACACCAAGAATCTAAACTATAAAATATATTTTGATTTGTTTAACACTTTTTTGGTTACTACATGATTCCATATGTGTTATTTCATAGTTTTGATGTCTTCACTATTATTCTACAATGTAGAAAATAGTAAAAATAAAGAAAAACCCAGTAATGAGTAGGTGTGTTACACTACACCCTTCAAATGAGTGGATTCCTTTGGTATGATGTTCTTACTGTGGAATGCAGAGTTTGGTTTTCGCCAGGCATTACTGGAACCATGTCGTCCAAAAAGTTATACTTTTGAATCATCTGTTCATGGAACGTTCTTCCAAGAGTCTTGATGATCATCCAGGTGCTTTTTGGCAAACTTGAGTCAACTTTTTGGACGAGATGGGTCCCATTATGCCTGGTGAAAACCAAACACTGCATTCCACAGTAAGAACATCATACCAAAGGTCAAGCATGGTGGTGGTGGTGTGATGGTTTGGGGATGCTTTGCTGCCTCAGGACCTGGACGACTTGTCAATTATTTATTCGGAACAGGTTAGATTTTTTAAGTCTTTTCACATGCGAAAATAAGCTGTTGACCAAAATAAATTGTTATCTGGGATCTTCCACTGACAGGTCTGTGGGTTCGTTGTGTGAATTAATGACTAAATTAATTTATCTCTGCCTGTTTTTTATGTTTGCAATGATTCAGTGCAGCAAAGTATCAATTTAGCCAATGTGATCACATCACACCAGAGCTACACATCGTTCTGGTCATTCAAACTTCCCCGCCAGTTCAATGCTGTAGTCTATTTTATATCCAATCAGCAAGAGGATCCATCAATGCTTCTCTCCTCCAATAGGCCTATTCGTTTTTTTGTAAAAAAAATAAATAAGATTAACTATTCTGAACAGAAATATAACGCAACATGAGCTGAAATAAAAGATCCCAGACATTTTCCATACACACAAAAAAGCTTATTTCTGGCAAATTTTGTGTACAAATTTGTTTACATCCCTGTTAGTGAGCATCTCTCCTTTGCCAAGATAATCCATCCACCTGACATGCTCATTACACAGGTGCACCTTGTGCTAGGAACAATGAAATGCCACGCTAAAATGTGCCGTTTTGTCACAACACAATGCCACAGATATCTCAAGTTTTGAGGGAGCGTGCAATTGGCATGGTGACTGCAGGAATGTCCACTAGAGCTGTTGCCAGATAATTGAATGTTAATTTCTCTACCATAAGCCGCCTCCAATGTTGTTTTGGAAAATGTGGCAGTACAACCGGCCTCACAATCGCAGACCACGTGTAACCACGCAAGCCCAGGACCTCCACATCCGGCTTCTTCACCTGCGGGATCGTCTGAGACCAGCCACCCGAACAGCTGATGAA
The DNA here is from genome assembly GCF_020615455.1 of Coregonus clupeaformis. Taxonomy (NCBI): domain Eukaryota; kingdom Metazoa; phylum Chordata; class Actinopteri; order Salmoniformes; family Salmonidae; genus Coregonus; species Coregonus clupeaformis. Next base: position 5,252,881 of record NC_059203.1, read on the forward strand.
ACTGTGGGTTTGCACAAACTGTCATAAACCGTCATCTGCGTGCTCGTCGTCCTCACCAGGGTCTTGACCTGACTGCAGTTTGGCGTCGTAACCGACTTCAGTTGGCAAATGCTCACCTTCGATGGCCACTGGCACGCTGGAGAAGTGTGCTCTTCAGGGATGAATTCCGGTTTCAACTGCATTGGGCAGATGGCAGACAGCGTGTATTGCGTCGTGTGGGCGAGCGGTTTGCTGATGTCAACGTTGTAAACAGAGTGCCCCATGGTGGCGGTGGGGTTATGGTATGGGCAGGCATAAGCTACGGACAACAAACACAATTGCATTTTATCGATGGCAATTTGAATGAACAGAGATACCGTGACGAGATCCTGAGGCCCATTGTCGTGCCATTCATCCGCCGCCATCACCTCATCTTTCAGCATGATAATGCACGGCCCCATGTCGCAAGGATCTGTACACAATTCCTGGAAGCTGAAAATGTCCCAGTTCTTCCATGGCCTGCATACTCACCAGACATGTCACCCATTGAGCATGTTTGGGATGCTCTGGATTGACGTGTATGACAGCATGTTCCAGTTTCCTGCCAATATCCAGCAACTTCGCACAGCCATTGAAGAGGAGTGGGACAACGTTCCACAGGCCACAATCAACAGCCTGATCAACTCTATGCGAAGGAGATGTGTCACGCTGAATGAGGCAAATCGTGGTCACACCAGATACTGACTGGTTTTCTGATCCACACCCCTACCTTAAAAAAAAAAAAGTATCTGTGAACAACAGATGGATATCTGTTTTCCAAGTCATGTGAAATCCATAGATTAGGGCCTAATGAATTTATTTCAATTGACTTATTTCCTTATATGAACTTTAACTCAGTAAAATAGTTTAAATTGTTACATGTTGCGTTTAAATTTGTGTTAGTGTATATTGCTATTCATTGTCTATATATAGGCTACTCGTTCAAGAGCTAGAGAGAGGAGGAAGAGATAGAACAGAGGAGTTACCAGTGGAGATGTGTGAAGCTAGAGAGAGGGGGAAGAGATAGAACAGTGGAGTTACCAGAGGAGATGTGTGAAGCTAGACAGAGGGGAAGAGATAGAACAGTGGAGTTACCAGTGGAGATGTGTGAAGCTAGAGAGAGGGGGAAGAGATAGAACAGAGGAGTTACCAGTGACATTAGCCTATATATTAGCCTATATATTAGCCTATACATTAGCCTATATATTAGCCTATACATTAGCCTATATATTAGCCTATACATTAGCCTATACATTAGCCTATACATTAGCCTATACATTAGCCTATACATTAGCCTATATATTAGCCTATACATTAGCCTATACATTAGCCTATACATTAGCCTATATATTAGCCTATACATTAGCCTATACATTAGCCTATATATTAGCCTATACATTAGCCTATATATTAGCCTATACATTAGCCTATACATTAGCCTATACATTAGCCTATACATTAGCCTATATATTAGGGTATATATTAGCCTATACATTAGCCTATATATTAGCCTATATATTAGCGGCCTGCTAAAGTGAATCTAGGGCTGAACCACGTGCTATAGGCAACCCTAAAAGACAGTTGACCCTTATCAGTAAGATTTAGATAAAGCACTCAAATTAAAATGGAGTGTCAACATAACCACCCATTGCTTCACTAAAATGTATCAATGGCTGATCATTAGGCTATGGACTATTGTGGAGTAACTACAATGTTGTTGCTCCATCCTCAGTTTTCTCCTATCACAGCCATTAAACTCTGTAACTGTTCTAAAGTTCCATTGGCCTCATGGTGAAATCCCTGAGCGGTTTCCTTCTTCTCCGGCAACTGAGTTAGGAAGGACGCCTGTAGCTTTGTAGTGACTGGGTGTATTGATACACCATCCAAAGAGTAATTAATAGCTTCACCATAGGGGCCTCCCGAGTGGCTCAGCAGTGTAAGGCACTGCGTCACTACAGCCTGGGGTTCGATCCCAGGCTGTGTCACAACCGGCCGTGACTGGGAGTCCCATAGGGCGGCGCACAATTGGCCCAGCGTCGTCCAGGTTAGGGGAGGGTTTGGCCGGGAGGGCTTTACTTGGCTTATCGCACCCCACAGACTCCTTGTGGCGGGCTGGGTGCCTGCAGGCTGACTTCGGTCGTCAGTTGAACTGTGTTTCCTCTGACACATTGGTGCGGCTGGCTTCCGGGTTAAGCGAGCAGGTGTTAAGATGCCCGGTTTGGCGGGTCATGTTTCGAAGGACGCATGACTCAACCTTCGCTTCTTCCGATCCACTTGGGGAGTATATAGGTCCTGTTTGGCAGGAAGCTTGGCCTTGGTGATGTACTGGGCCGTATGCACTACCCTCTGTAACGCCTTACGGTGGTGATGCAACCGGTCAGGATGCTCTCGATGGTGCAGCTGTAGAACGTTTTGAGGATCTGGGGACCCATGCCAAATCTTTTCAATCTCCTGAGGGGGAAAATATGTAGTCGTGCCCTCTTCACGACTGTCTTGGTGTGTTTGGACCATGATAGTTTGTTGGTGATGTGGACACCAAGGAATTTGAAACTCTCGACCCTCTCCACTACAGCCCCGTCGATGTTAATGGGGGCATGTTCGGCCCGCCTTTTCCTGTAGTCCACGATGAGCTCCTTTGTCTTGCTCACATTAAGGGAGAGGTTGTTGTCCTGGCACCACACTGCCAGGTCTCTGACCTCCTCCCTATAGGCTGTCTCATCGTTGTCGGTGATCAGGCCTACCACTGTTGTGTCGTCAGCAAACTTAATGATGGTGTTGGAGTCGTGTTTGACCATGCAGTTGTGGTTGAACAGGGAGTACAGGAGGGGACTAAGCATGCACCCCTGAGGGGCCCCATTGTTGAAGATCAGCGTGGCAGACTGTTCAGAGGAGACTGCGTGAATCAGGCCTTCATGGTCGAATTGCTGCAAAGAAACCACTACTAAAGGACACCAATAAGAAGAAGAGGCTTGCTTGTGCCAAGAATCACGAGCAATGGACATTAGACCGGTGGAAATCTGTCCTTTGGTCTGATGAGTCCAAATTTGAGATTTTTGGTTCCAACCGCGGTGTCTTTTGAGACGGAGAGTAGGTGAATGGATGATCTCTGCATGTGCGGTTCCCACCGTGAAGCATGGGGGAGGAGGTGTGATGGTGTGGAGGTGCTTTGCTGGTGACACTGTTGGTGATTTATTTAGAATTCAAGGCACACTTAACCAGCATGGCTACCCCAGCATTCTGCAGCGATATGCCATCCCATCTGGTTTGCGCTTAGTGGGACTATCATTTGTTTTTCAACAGGACAATGACCCAAAACACACCTCCATGCTGTGTAAGGGCTATTTGACCAAGGAGAGTGATGGAGTGCTGCATCAGATGACCTGGCCTCCACAATCCCCCAACCTCAACCCAATTGAGATGGTTTGGGATGAGTTGGACCGCAGAGTGAAGGAATAGCAGCCAACAAGTGCTCAGCATATGTGGGAACTCCTTCAAGACTGTTGGAAAACCGTTCCTCATGAAGCTGGTTGAGAGAATGCCAAGAGTGCAAAGCTGTCATCAAGGCAAAGGGTGGCTACTTTGAAGAATCTCAAATATACAAATATTTTTTGATTTGTTTAACACTTTTTTGGTTACTACATGATTCCATATGTGTTATTTCATATGTTTGATGTCTTCACTATTATTCTACCATGTAGAAAATAGTAAAAATACAGAAAAACCCTTGAATGAGTAGATGTGTCCAAACCTTTGACTGGTAGTGTACGTTTCTCCCAACTATAGTCTTGGTCTTTACCCCCTCCATGTGACCTAACTGAATACTTAAAACACATCTGACATTAATTCGCTATTAGGTAGACCTACCTCAATGCATTCTTTGTTTGCTTCATGTTTGTCCAGCAGACTCTTCATCTGTTTGGTGAAGCCATCCTTTCTCTGCTGGTACACATCAGATAGCTTGGACACTGCATGGGTGCTGTGGTGGCCAAACAGCTTACATCCTGCACAGATCAACGTGTTATCCTGCAGACACACCTGGAAACAACCAGACAACAAAAGTTTACACTTACATTACACCACTTATCAGTGGCTCTCATCCGGAGTGACTTACAGTTAGGAGTGTTTTATATAGAGGTAGTGTTTTACAGTGAGGGAAAAAAGTATTTGATCCCCTGCTGATTTTGTATGTTTGCCCACTGACAAAGACAATTTTAATGGTAGGTTTATTTGAACAGTGAGAGACAGAATAACAACAAAAAAATCCAGAAAAACGCATGTCAAAAATTTTATAAATTGATTTGCATTTTAATGAGGGAAATAAGTATTTGACCCCTCTGCAAAACATGACTTAGTACTTGGTGGCAAAACCCTTGTTGGCAATCACAGAGGTCAGACGTTTCTTGTAGTTGGCCACCAGGTTTGCACACATCTGAGGAGGGATTTTGTCCCACTCCTCTTTGCAGATCTTCTCCAAGTCATTAAGGTTTCGAGGCTGACGTTTGGCAACTCGAACCTTCAGCTCCCTCCACAGATTTTCTATGGGATTAAGGTCTGGAGACTGGCTAGGCCACTCCAGGACCTTAATGTGCTTCTTCTTGAGCCACTCCTTTGTTCCCTTGACCATGTGTTTTGGGTCATTGTCATGCTGGAATACCCATCCACGACCCATTTTCAATGCCCTGGCTGAGGGAAGGAGGTTCTCACCCAAGATTTGACGGTACATGGCCCCGTCCATCGTCCCTTTGATGCGGTGAACTTGTCCTGTCCCCTTAGCAGAAAAACACCCCCAAAGCATAATGTTTCCACCTCCACGTTCGACAGTGGGGATGGTGTTCTTGGGGTCATAGGCAGCATTCCTCCTCCTCCAAACACGGCGAATTAAGTTGATGCCAAAGAGCTCCATTTTGGTCTCATCTGACCACAACACTTTCCCCCAGTTCTCCTCTGAATCATTCAGATGTTCATTGGCAAACTTCAGACGGGCCTGTATATGTGCTTTCTTGAGCAGGGGGACCTTGCGGGCGCTGCAGGATTTCAGTCCTTCACGGCGTAGTGTGTTACCAATTGTTTTCTTGGTGACTATGGTCCCAGCTGCCTTGAGATCATTGACAAGATCCTCCCGTGTAGTTCTGGGCTGATTCCTCACCGTTCTCATGATCATTGCAACTCCACGAGGTAAGATCTTGCATGGAGCCCCAGGCTGAGGGAGATTGACAGTTCTTTTGTGTTTCTTCCATTTGCGAATAATCGCACCAACTGTTGTCACCTTCTCACCAAGCTGCTTGGCGATGGTCTTGTAGCCCATTCCAGCCTTGTGTAGGTCTACAATCTTGTCCCTGACATCCTTGGAGAGCTCTTTGGTCTTGGCCATGGTGGAGAGTTTGGAATCTGATTGATTGATTGCTTCTGTGGACAGGTGTCTTTTATACAGGTAACAAACTGAGATTAGGAGCACTCCCTTTAAGAGTGTGCTCCTAATCTCAGCTCTTTACCTGTATAAAAGACACCTGGGAGCCAGAAATCTTTCTGATTGAGAGGGGGTTAAATACTTATTTCCCTCATTAAAATGCAAATCAATATATAACATTTTTGACATGCGTTTTTCTGGATTATTTTTTTTGTTATTCTGTCTCTCACTGTTCAAATAAACCTACCATTACAATTATAGACTGATCATGTCTTTGTCAGTAGGCAAACATACAAAATCAGCAGGGGATCAAATACTTTTTCCCCTCACTGTATATAGAGGTAGTGTTTTATATAGAGGTAGTGTTTTATATAGAGGTAGTGTTTTATATAGAGGTAGTGTTATATATAGAGGTAGTGTTTTATATAGAGGTAGTGTTATATATAGAGGTGTCAATAGTGTGCAAAGCTGTCATCAAGGCAAGGGTTGGCTATTTGAAGGATCTCAAATATAAAATATATTTTTTAATTACTTAAAATTCATACAATGTGATTTTCTGGATTTTTGTTTTAGATTCCGTCTCTCACAGTTGAAGTGTACCTATGATAAAAATTACAGACCTCTACATGCTTTGTAAGTAGGAAAACCTGCAAAATCTGCAGTTTTAATTACTTAAAAATCATATATGATCTTGATCAGAGTGTTGTGTTCTCATACAATAGAACATATGGTTTGTCCCAAATGACACCCAGGTCACACCCAGGTCAAAAGTAGTGCATTGTGTAGGGAATTGGTATATTATTTTACCAGGTAAGTTGACTGAGAACACATTCTCATTTACAGCAACAACCTGGGGAATAGTTACAGGGGAGAGGAGGGGGGATGAATGAGCCAATTGGAAGCTGGGGATGATTAGGTGACCATGATGGTATAAGGGCCAGATTGGGAACTTAGCCAGGACACCGGGGTTAACACCCCTACACTTACGATATGTGTCATGAGTGCAAGTTTGGATGAATGTGATGAACACTCAACGTACCAGATTCATGATTTCATGATGATCAGGGCACATGAAGTCCTTCAGAGCTTGCTTCTTAGCCTCGTTACTCTCTGTCCTTTCTTTCAGTATTGCCACGACGTTCTCAACAAACATGTTCCTCTTCAACCCGTTGAGTCCCTTGTCAGGTAAGATGTTCACCTACAGTAGACAGGTTAGAAGTGCATGTTGTTGAATTATATCTTACAACACAGTGATTTGATTTGGCAAAATGTATAGGCTGTCAGATACAGTATGCCCAAGGAAAGGGGGTGTGTCTACAGAGGACACTGGAGTCGGCAACAAGAGGCATTATGGCAACACACCTTATGGCAACACACCTTATGGCAACACACCTAATGGCAACACACCTTATGGCAACACACCTTATGGCAACACACCTAATGGCAACACACATTATGGCAACACACCTTATGGCAACACACCTTATGGCAACACACCTGATGGCAACACACCTAATGGCAACACACCTTATGGCAACACACCTTATGGCAACACACCTTATGGCAACACACCTTATGGCAACACACCTTATGGCAACACACCTTATGGCAACACACCTTATGGCAACACACCTTATGGCAAGACATTATGGCAACACACATAATGGCAACACACCTTATGGCAACACACCTTATGGCAACACACCTTATGGCAACACACCTTATGGCAACACACCTTATGGCAACACACCTAATGGCAACACACCTTATGGCAAGACATTATGGCAACACACCTTATGGCAACACACCTTATGGCAACACACCTTATGGCAACACACCTTATGGCAACACACCTTATGGCAACACACCTAATGGCAACACACCTTATGGCAAGACATTATGGCAACACACCTTATGGCAACACACCTTATGGCAACACACCTTATGGCAACACACCTGATGGCAACACACCTTATGGCAACACACCTGATGGCAACTATGGCAACACACCTTATAGCAACACACCTGATGGCAACACACCTTATGGCAACACACCTTATGGCAACACACCTTATGGCAACACACCTTATGGCAACACACCTAATGGCAACACACCTAATGGCAACACACCTTATGGCAACACACCTTATGGCAACACACCTTATGGCAACACACCTTATGGCAACACACCTTATGGCAACACACCTTATGGCAACACACCTTATGGCAACACACCTAATGGCAACACACCATATGGCAACACACCTAATGGCAACACACCTTATGGCAAGACATTATGGCAACACACCTAATGGCAACACACCTTATGGCAACACACCTTATGGCAAGACATTATGGCAACACACCTTATGGCAACACACCTGATGGCAACACACCTTATGGCAACACACCTTATGGCAACACACCTTATGGCAACACACCTTATGGCAACACACATTATGGCAACACACCTGATGGCAACACACCTGATGGCAACACACCTGATGGCAACACACCTTATGGCAACACACCTGATGGCAACACACCTGATGGCAACACACCTGATGGCAACACACCTTATGGCAACACACCTTATGGCAAGACATTATGGCAACACACCTTATGGCAACACACCTCATGGCAACACACATAATGGCAACACACCTTATGGCAACACACCTTATGGCAACACACCTTATGGCAACACACCTTATGGCAACACACCTTATGGCAACACACCTTATGGCAACACACCTTATGGCAACACACCTGATGGCAACACACCTGATGGCAACACACCTGATGGCAAGACACCTTATGGCAACACACCTTATGGCAACACACCTTATGGCAACACACCTTATGGCAACACACCTGATGGCAACACACCTTATGGCAACACACCTTATGGCAACACACCTTATGGCAACACACCTTATGGCAACACACCTTATGGCAACACACCTTATGGCAACACACCTTATGGCAACACACCTGATGGCAACACACCTTATGGCAACACACATTATGGCAACACACCTGATGGCAACACACCTTATGGCAACACACCTTATGGCAACACACCTGATGGCAACACACCTGATGGCAACACACCTTATGGCAACACACCTTATGGCAAGACATTATGGCAACACACCTGATGGCAACACACCTTATGGCAACACACCTTATGGCAACACACCTGATGGCAACACACCTTATGGCAAGACACCTTATGGCAACACACCTTATGGCAACACACCTGATGGCAAGACACCTTATGGCAACACACCTTATGGCAACACACCTGATGGCAACACACCTGATGGCAACACACATAATGGCAACACACATAATGGCAACACACCTTATGGCAACACACCTTATGGCAACACACCTTATGGCAACACACCTTATGGCAACACACCTTATGGCAACACACCTTATGGCAACACACCTTATGGCAACACACCTTATGGCAACACACCTTATGGCAACACACCTTATGGCAACACACCTGATGGCAACACACCTGATGGCAACACACCTTATGGCAACACACCTTATGGCAACACACCTTATGGCAACACACCTGATGGCAACACACCTTATGGCAACACACCTTATGGCAACACACCTGATGGCAACACACCTTATGGCAACACACCTTATGGCAAGACATTATGGCAACACACCTGATGGCAACACACCTAATGGCAACACACCTTATGGCAACACACCTAATGGCAACACACCTTATGGCAACACACCTTATGGCAACACACCTTATGGCAACACACCTTATGGCAACACACCTTATGGCAACACACCTTATGGCAAGACATTATGGCAACACACATAATGGCAACACACCTTATGGCAACACACCTTATGGCAACACACCTTATGGCAACACACCTTATGGCAACACACCTTATGGCAACACACCTAATGGCAACACACCTTATGGCAAGACATTATGGCAACACACCTTATGGCAACACACCTTATGGCAACACACCTTATGGCAACACACTTTATGGCAACACACCTAATGGCAACACACCTTATGGCAAGACATTATGGCAACACACCTTATGGCAACACACCTTATGGCAAGACATTATGGCAACACACCTAATGGCAACACACCTTATGGCAACACACCTTATGGCAAGACATTATGGCAACACACCTTATGGCAACACACCTGATGGCAACACACCTGATGGCAACACACCTTATGGCAACACACCTTATGGCAACACACCTTATGGCAACACACCTGATGGCAACACACCTTATGGCAACACACCTTATGGCAACACACCTGATGGCAACACACCTTATGGCAACACACCTTATGGCAAGACATTATGGCAACACACCTGATGGCAACACACCTAATGGCAACACACCTTATGGCAACACACCTAATGGCAACACACCTTATGGCAACACACCTTATGGCAACACACCTTATGGCAACACACCTTATGGCAACACACCTTATGGCAACACACCTTATGGCAAGACATTATGGCAACACACATAATGGCAACACACCTTATGGCAACACACCTTATGGCAACACACCTTATGGCAACACACCTTATGGCAACACACCTTATGGCAACACACCTAATGGCAACACACCTTATGGCAAGACATTATGGCAACACACCTTATGGCAACACACCTTATGGCAACACACCTTATGGCAACACACCTTATGGCAACACACCTAATGGCAACACACCTTATGGCAAGACATTATGGCAACACACCTTATGGCAACACACCTTATGGCAACACACCTTATGGCAACACACCTGATGGCAACACACCTTATGGCAACACACCTGATGGCAACTATGGCAACACACCTTATAGCAACACACCTGATGGCAACACACCTTATGGCAACACACCTTATGGCAACACACCTTATGGCAACACACCTTATGGCAACACACCTTATGGCAACACACCTTATGGCAACACACCTTATGGCAACACACCTTATGGCAACACACCTAATGGCAACACACCTTATGGCAACACACCTAATGGCAACACACCTTATGGCAAGACATTATGGCAACACACCTAATGGCAACACACCTTATGGCAACACACCTTATGGCAAGACATTATGGCAACACACCTTATGGCAACACACCTGATGGCAACACACCTTATGGCAACACACCTTATGGCAACACACCTGATGGCAACACACATTATGGCAACACACCTGATGGCAACACACCTGATGGCAACACACCTAATGGCAACACACCTGATGGCAACACACCTCATGGCAACACACCTAATGGCAACACACCTTATGGCAACACACCTTATGGCAACACACCTTATGGCAACACACCTTATGGCAACACACCTTATGGCAACACACCTTATGGCAACACACCTTATGGCAAGACATTATGGCAACACACATAATGGCAACACACCTTATGGCAACACACCTTATGGCAACACACCTTATGGCAACACACCTTATGGCAACACACCTAATGGCAACACACCTTATGGCAAGACATTATGGCAACACACCTTATGGCAACACACCTTATGGCAACACACCTTATGGCAACACACCTTATGGCAACACACCTAATGGCAACACACCTTATGGCAAGACATTATGGCAACACACCTTATGGCAACACACCTTATGGCAAGACATTATGGCAACACACCTAATGGCAACACACCTTATGGCAACACACCTTATGGCAAGACATTATGGCAACACACCTTATGGCAACACACCTGATGGCAACACACCTTATGGCAACACACCTTATGGCAACACACCTTATGGCAACACACATTATGGCAACACACATTATGGCAACACACCTGATGGCAACACACCTGATGGCAACACACCTTATGGCAACACACCTGATGGCAACACACCTTATGGCAACACACCTGATGGCAACACACCTTATGGCAACACACCTGATGGCAACACACCTTATGGCAACACACCTTATGGCAAGACATTATGGCAACACACCTTATGGCAACACACCTCATGGCAACACACATAATGGCAACACACCTTATGGCAACACACCTGATGGCAACACACCTGATGGCAACACACCTTGTGGCAACATACCTTATGGCAACACACCTTATGGCAACACACCTGATGGCAACACACCTGATGGCAAGACACCTTATGGCAACACACCTTATGGCAACACACCTTATGGCAACACACCTTATGGCAACACACCTGATGGCAACACACCTTATGGCAACACACCTTATGGCAACACACCTTATGGCAACACACATTATGGCAACACACCTGATGGCAACACACCTTATGGCAACACACCTTATGGCAACACACCTTATGGCAACACACCTTATGGCAACACACCTTATGGCAACACACCTTATGGCAACACACCTTATGGCAACACACCTGATGGCAACACACCTTATGGCAACACACATTATGGCAACACACCTGATGGCAACACACCTTATGGCAACACACCTTATGGCAACACACCTGATGGCAACACACCTGATGGCAACACACCTGATGGCAACACACCTTATGGCAAGACATTATGGCAACACACCTTATGGCAACACACCTTATGGCAACACACCTTATGGCAACACACCTTATGGCAACACACCTTATGGCAACACACCTTATGGCAACACACCTGATGGCAACACACCTTATGGCAACACACATTATGGCAACACACCTGATGGCAACACACCTTATGGCAACACACCTTATGGCAACACACCTGATGGCAACACACCTGATGGCAACACACCTTATGGCAACACACCTTATGGCAAGACATTATGGCAACACACCTTATGGCAACACACCTGATGGCAACACACCTTATGGCAACACACCTGATGGCAACACACCTTATGGCAAGACACCTTATGGCAAGACACCTTATGGCAACACACCTGATGGCAAGACACCTTATGGCAACACACCTTATGGCAACACACCTGATGGCAACACACCTTATGGCAACACACATAATGGCAACACACCTTATGGCAACACACCTTATGGCAACACACCTTATGGCAACACACCTTATGGCAACACACCTTATGGCAACACACCTTATGGCAACACACCTAATGGCAACACACCTTATGGCAACACACCTTATGGCAACACACCTTATGGCAACACACCTTATGGCAACACACCTGATGGCAACACACCTGATGGCAACACACCTTATGGCAACACACCTTATGGCAACACACCTTATGGCAACACACCTGATGGCAACACACCTTATGGCAACACACCTTATGGCAACACACCTGATGGCAACACACCTTATGGCAACACACCTTATGGCAAGACATTATGGCAACACACCTGATGGCAACACACCTAATGGCAACACACCTTATGGCAACACACCTAATGGCAACACACCTTATGGCAACACACCTTATGGCAACACACCTTATGGCAACACACCTTATGGCAACACACCTTATGGCAACACACCTTATGGCAACACACCTTATGGCAAGACATTATGGCAACACACATAATGGCAACACACCTATGGCAACACACCTTATGGCAACACACCTTATGGCAACACACCTTATGGCAACACACCTTATGGCAACACACCTAATGGCAACACACCTTATGGCAAGACATTATGGCAACACACCTTATGGCAACACACCTTATGGCAACACACCTTATGGCAACACACCTTATGGCAACACACCTAATGGCAACACACCTTATGGCAAGACATTATGGCAACACACCTTATGGCAACACACCTTATGGCAACACACCTTATGGCAACACACCTGATGGCAACACACCTTATGGCAACACACCTGATGGCAACTATGGCAACACACCTTATGGCAACACACCTTATGGCAACACACCTTATGGCAACACACCTTATGGCAACACACCTTATGGCAACACACCTATGGCAACACACCTTATGGCAACACACCTTATGGCAACACACCTTATGGCAACACACCTTATGGCAACACACCTTATGGCAACACACCTTATGGCAACACACCTTAGGGCAACACACCTTATGGCAACACACCTTATGGCAACACACCTTATGGCAACACACCTAATGGCAACACACCTTATGGCAACACACCTAATGGCAACACACCTTATGGCAAGACATTATGGCAACACACCTAATGGCAACACACCTTATGGCAACACACCTTATGGCAAGACATTATGGCAACACACCTTATGGCAACACACCTGATGGCAACACACCTTATGGCAACACACCTTATGGCAACACACCTGATGGCAACACACATTATGGCAACACACCTGATGGCAACACACCTGATGGCAACACACCTTATGGCAACACACCTGATGGCAACACACCTTATGGCAACACACCTGATGGCAACACACCTTATGGCAACACACCTGATGGCAACACACCTTATGGCAAGACATTATGGCAACACACCTTATGGCAACACACCTCATGGCAACACACATAATGGCAACACACCTTATGGCAACACACCTGATGGCAACACACCTTATGGCAACACACCTTATGGCAACACACCTTATGGCAACACACCTTATGGCAACACACCTTATGGCAACACACCTGATGGCAACACACCTGATGGCAAGACACCTTATGGCAACACACCTTATGGCAACACACCTTATGGCAACACACCTTATGGCAACACACCTGATGGCAACACACCTTATGGCAACACACCTTATGGCAACACACCTTATGGCAACACACATTATGGCAACACACCTGATGGCAACACACCTGATGGCAACACACCTTATGGCAACACACCTTATGGCAACACACCTTATGGCAACACACCTTATGGCAACACACCTTATGGCAACACACCTTATGGCAACACACCTGATGGCAACACACCTGATGGCAACACACCTGATGGCAACACACCTGATGGCAACACACCTTATGGCAACACACATTATGGCAACACACCTGATGGCAACACACCTTATGGCAACACACCTTATGGCAACACACCTGATGGCAACACACCTGATGGCAACACACCTGATGGCAACACACCTTATGGCAAGACATTATGGCAACACACCTTATGGCAACACACCTTATGGCAACACACCTTATGGCAACACACCTTATGGCAACACACCTTATGGCAAGACACCTTATGGCAAGACACCTTATGGCAACACACCTGATGGCAAGACACCTTATGGCAACACACCTTATGGCAACACACCTGATGGCAACACACCTTATGGCAACACACATAATGGCAACACACCTTATGGCAACACACCTTATGGCAACACACCTTATGGCAACACACCTTATGGCAACACACCTTATGGCAACACACCTTATGGCAACACACCTAATGGCAACACACCTTATGGCAACACACCTTATGGCAACACACCTTATGGCAACACACCTTATGGCAACACACCTGATGGCAACACACCTGATGGCAACACACCTTATGGCAACACACCTTATGGCAACACACCTTATGGCAACACACCTGATGGCAACACACCTTATGGCAACACACCTTATGGCAACACACCTGATGGCAACACACCTTATGGCAACACACCTTATGGCAAGACATTATGGCAACACACCTGATGGCAACACACCTAATGGCAACACACCTTATGGCAACACACCTAATGGCAACACACCTTATGGCAACACACCTTATGGCAACACACCTTATGGCAACACACCTTATGGCAACACACCTTATGGCAACACACCTTATGGCAACACACCTTATGGCAAGACATTATGGCAACACACATAATGGCAACACACCTTATGGCAACACACCTTATGGCAACACACCTTATGGCAACACACCTTATGGCAACACACCTTATGGCAACACACCTAATGGCAACACACCTTATGGCAAGACATTATGGCAACACACCTTATGGCAACACACCTTATGGCAACACACCTAATGGCAACACACCTTATGGCAAGACATTATGGCAACACACCTTATGGCAACACACCTTATGGCAACACACCTTATGGCAACACACCTGATGGCAACACACCTTATGGCAACACACCTGATGGCAACTATGGCAACACACCTTATGGCAACACACCTTATGGCAACACACCTTATGGCAACACACCTTATGGCAACACACCTTATGGCAACACACCTATGGCAACACACCTTATGGCAACACACCTTATGGCAACACACCTTATGGCAACACACCTTATGGCAACACACCTTATGGCAACACACCTTATGGCAACACACCTTAGGGCAACACACCTTATGGCAACACACCTTATGGCAACACACCTTATGGCAACACACCTAATGGCAACACACCTTATGGCAACACACCTAATGGCAACACACCTTATGGCAAGACATTATGGCAACACACCTAATGGCAACACACCTTATGGCAACACACCTTATGGCAAGACATTATGGCAACACACCTTATGGCAACACACCTGATGGCAACACACCTTATGGCAACACACCTTATGGCAACACACCTGATGGCAACACACATTATGGCAACACACCTGATGGCAACACACCTGATGGCAACACACCTTATGGCAACACACCTGATGGCAACACACCTTATGGCAACACACCTGATGGCAACACACCTTATGGCAACACACCTGATGGCAACACACCTTATGGCAAGACATTATGGCAACACACCTTATGGCAACACACCTCATGGCAACACACATAATGGCAACACACCTTATGGCAACACACCTGATGGCAACACACCTTATGGCAACACACCTTATGGCAACACACCTTATGGCAACACACCTTATGGCAACACACCTTATGGCAACACACCTGATGGCAACACACCTGATGGCAAGACACCTTATGGCAACACACCTTATGGCAACACACCTTATGGCAACACACCTTATGGCAACACACCTGATGGCAACACACCTTATGGCAACACACCTTATGGCAACACACCTTATGGCAACACACATTATGGCAACACACCTGATGGCAACACACCTGATGGCAACACACCTTATGGCAACACACCTTATGGCAACACACCTTATGGCAACACACCTTATGGCAACACACCTTATGGCAACACACCTTATGGCAACACACCTGATGGCAACACACCTGATGGCAACACACCTGATGGCAACACACCTTATGGCAACACACATTATGGCAACACACCTGATGGCAACACACCTTATGGCAACACACCTTATGGCAACACACCTGATGGCAACACACCTGATGGCAACACACCTGATGGCAACACACCTTATGGCAAGACATTATGGCAACACACCTTATGGCAACACACCTTATGGCAACACACCTTATGGCAACACACCTTATGGCAACACACCTTATGGCAACACACCTTATGGCAACACACCTGATGGCAACACACCTGATGGCAACACACCTTATGGCAACACACATTATGGCAACACACCTGATGGCAACACACCTTATGGCAACACACCTTATGGCAACACACCTGATGGCAACACACCTTATGGCAACACACCTTATGGCAAGACATTATGGCAACACACCTTATGGCAACACACCTTATGGCAACACACCTGATGGCAACACACCTTATGGCAAGACACCTTATGGCAACACACCTTATGGCAACACACCTGATGGCAAGACACCTTATGGCAACACACCTTATGGCAACACACCTGATGGCAACACACCTTATGGCAACACACATAATGGCAACACACCTTATGGCAACACACCTTATGGCAACACACCTTATGGCAACACACCTTATGGCAACACACCTAATGGCAACACATCTTATGGCAACACACCTTATGGCAACACACCTTATGGCAACACACCTTATGGCAACACACCTTATGGCAACACACCTGATGGCAACACACCTTATGGCAACACACCTAATGGCAACACATCTTATGGCAACACACCTTATGGCAACACACCTTATGGCAACACACCTTATGGCAACACACCTTATGGCAACACACCTGATGGCAACACACCTGATGGCAACACACCTTATGGCAACACACCTTATGGCAACACACCTTATGGCAACACACCTTATGGCAACACACCTTATGGCAACACACCTGATGGCAACACACCTGATGGCAACACACCTTATGGCAACACACATAATGGCAACACACCTTATGGCAACACACCTTATGGCAACACACCTTATGGCAACACACCTTATGGCAACACACCTTATGGCAACACACCTAATGGCAACACATCTTATGGCAACACACCTTATGGCAACACACCTTATGGCAACACACCTTATTGCAACACACCTTATGGCAACACACCTGATGGCAACACACCTGATGGCAACACACCTTATGGCAACACACCTTATGGCAACACACCTTATGGCAACACACCTGATGGCAACACACCTTATGGCAACACACCTTATGGCAACACACCTGATGGCAACACACCTTATGGCAACACACCTTATGGCAAGACATTATGGCAACACACCTGATGGCAACACACCTAATGGCAACACACCTTATGGCAACACACCTAATGGCAACACACCTTATGGCAAGACATTATGGCAACACACCTAATGGCAACACACCTTATGGCAACACACCTTATGGCAAGACATTATGGCAACACACCTTATGGCAACACACCTGATGGCAACACACCTTATGGCAACACACCTTATGGCAACACACCTGATGGCAACACACATTATGGCAACACACCTGATGGCAACACACCTGATGGCAACACACCTTATGGCAACACACCTGAGTGGCAACACACCTTATGGCAACACACCTGATGGCAACACACCTTATGGCAACACACCTGATGGCAACACACCTTATGGCAAGACATTATGGCAACACACCTTATGGCAACACACCTCATGGCAACACACATAATGGCAACACACCTGATGGCAACACACCTTATGGCAACACACCTTATGGCAACACACCTTATGGCAACACACCTTATGGCAACACACCTTATGGCAACACACCTGATGGCAACACACCTGATGGCAAGACACCTTATGGCAACACACCTTATGGCAACACACCTTATGGCAACACACCTTATGGCAACACACCTGATGGCAACACACCTTATGGCAACACACCTTATGGCAACACACCTTATGGCAACACACATTATGGCAACACACCTGATGGCAACACACCTGATGGCAACACACCTTATGGCAACACACCTTATGGCAACACACCTTATGGCAACACACCTTATGGCAACACACCTTATGGCAACACACCTTATGGCAACACACCTGATGGCAACACACCTGATGGCAACACACCTGATGGCAACACACCTTATGGCAACACACATTATGGCAACACACCTGATGGCAACACACCTTATGGCAACACACCTTATGGCAACACACCTGATGGCAACACACCTGATGGCAACACACCTGATGGCAACACACCTTATGGCAAGACATTATGGCAACACACCTTATGGCAACACACCTTATGGCAACACACCTTATGGCAACACACCTGATGGCAACACACCTTATGGCAACACACCTTATGGCAACACACCTTATGGCAACACACCTGATGGCAACACACCTTATGGCAACACACATTATGGCAACACACCTGATGGCAACACACCTTAGTGGCAACACACCTTATGGCAACACACCTGATGTGGCAACACACCTGATGGCAACACACCTTATGGCAACACACCTTATGGCAAGACATTATGGCAACACACCTTATGGCAACACACCTTATGGCAACACACCTGATGGCAACACACCTTATGGTAAGACACCTTATGGCAACACACCTTATGGCAACACACCTGATGTGCAAGACACCTTATGGCAACACACCTTATGGCAACACACCTGATGGCAACACACCTTATGGCAACACACATAATGGCAACACACCTTATGGCAACACACCTTATGGCAACACACCTTATGGCAACACACCTTATGGCAACACACCTAATGGCAACACATCTTATGGCAACACACCTTATGGCAACACACCTTATGGCAACACACCTTATGGCAACACACCTTATGGCAACACACCTGATGGCAACACACCTTATGGCAACACACCTAATGGCAACACATCTTATGGCAACACACCTTATGGCAACACACCTTATGGCAACACACCTTATGGCAACACACCTGATGGCAACACACCTGATGGCAACACACCTGATGGCAACACACCTTATGGCAACACACCTTATGGCAACACACCTTATGGCAACACACCTTATGGCAACACACCTTATGGCAACACACCTGATGGCAACACACCTGATGGCAACACACCTTATGGCAACACACATAATGGCAACACACCTTATGGCAACACACCTTATGGCAACACACCTTATGGCAACACACCTTATGGCAACACACCTAATGGCAACACATCTTATGGCAACACACCTTATGGCAACACACCTTATGGCAACACACCTTATGGCAACACACCTTATGGCAACACACCTGATGGCAACACACCTGATGGCAACACACCTTATGGCAACACACCTTATGGCAACACACCTTATGGCAACACACCTGATGGCAACACACCTTATGGCAACACACCTTATGGCAACACACCTGATGGCAACACACCTTATGGCAACACACCTTATGGCAAGACATTATGGCAACACACCTGATGGCAACACACCTAATGGCAACACACCTTATGGCAACACACCTAATGGCAACACACCTTATGGCAACACACCTTATGGCAACACACCTTATGGCAACACACCTTATGGCAACACACCTTATGGCAACACACCTTATGGCAAGACATTATGGCAAAACACATAATGGCAACACACCTTATGGCAACACACCTTATGGCAACACACCTGATGGCAACACACCTTATGGCAAGACATTATGGCAACACACCTTATGGCAACACACCTTATGGCAACACACCTGATGGCAACACACCTTATGGCAACACACCTTATGGCAACACACCTTGTAGTGGCTTCCTTTCCTCTTTACCATAGCCACTGCCCTAGCCTGAAGCGGGGTTGTTTCGGACGCATACAGTCCACACTCAACGTTTCCAAACGGCCAAACATTCAATGAGATCCAGGGATATAGTGCAACAAAAAATGTTTATTCTTCTTATCTAACAAAAAGGTATTCTCCAATCAACTTAAAGCAGAGATTACTTGAAATGCAAATACATAATATAATATGACCTGTCTGTCTGTATTTCTGTATGTCTACATTCAAGTCAAAAAACTCCGTGAAGGATTACTACCGGAAGGAAATCTCCGGTTCGGACACACGCTGGATTTTGTTCTATTTGTAATTGCATTCGGACCATAAGGACAGCTCGCTTGGAAGGATTTGAACTCCTAGATTTCGCCAGCCGTGAGTAACCACTGCGAATGAATGAGCTGCCCTGTTCAAGGCGATCGTTTGATCATGCATATTATGGAAGCGCAAATGTGCTTATAACTGGAATGTTTGATAAACTTGGGAATGGAATTCAAAATACAGCGCTGTGAAAACAATTAAGAAGTTTAAGTTTGGGAAACACAGATCCTATGCACAATGTAGCCTAATCATATATCTAATATTTGGCCTAACGTGGAAATGCAATCCATCAACGCAACGAATGCAACTTAAGGATCTAAAGATACTGCGTGTTAAAACTTCATTAAAGGGACAAAACCTCAACGGGATGAAATGTTTAAAACGCATCTAAAATGCCAAACTTGCACATGTGCAATTCAAAATGGGTCAATATGCTGAAATGGATGACTGTGTTTTTAAAGATTAAAGGAGGTCTAAAGGGGCATTACGTTTAACAATCAAACCAACAACCGTGTCATTGTAAATTGAGTGAACTAAAAGTGAATGATGGAGGAGGAAATCCCAAATAAGACTCCACTGGAGAGGGCAGAGGAGCATCTAAATTCACTCTATGCAGCCCGGAGAGGCAAACTTGGAGTGTGTACACGCAAAATGAATGAAATAAAAGTCCTTCTTGTTGATGGAGGAAACATTGCAACTGTGAATGAGAGTCTTGAAGCATTTGATGCTGTGCTCAATGACTTTAAGAAGGCTCATGAATCTGTGCTAGAGCTGGTCACAGAGGAGGAACAGGAACAGGAGAGCATTAACTATTATCAACCAAGAATGAGAACTTATGAACATTTCCTGAAAGAGGTGGAAATATGGAAAAAGGCTGAAGTTGAGCCACAAACGCTCATTGAACCACATGACAGCATTTCCAATGTGTCAAAAATATCAAGTAAAACTAAGTATTCTAAGACTGCTTCCTCAGTGTCCTCTGAACGCCTTAAAGCCGAGGCAGAACGAGCAGCTCTACTAGCTCGCCAAGCATCATTACAAGACAAGCATGCATTGGAACTGGAGAAAGCTCAACTGAATGTTAGGATGGAAAAAATGGCACTGGAAACGGACATAGCAGCATATAATGCCAAACTGAAGGTCCTGGAGAGTACCGAGTCAACTTCTCAATCCCATTCTGTGGCAGCCCATTTACTAAGCCAAGAAGATGGAATGAACTCTTATTTTGAGAAACAGGAACCAGAGGTCTATGTGGAACCTGAACCATCACCTGTTGAGTTTGCTGCATTAGGTGCAGTTCCAAAGACCCCACTACAAAGAGTTTTACAACAACCGACCACAAAGCCATCAAACCCTATTCCGAAAACAGTCAGTAAACCACACTCTTCAGCAGCCAACAGCAAGGTCTAGCAATCGACACAGAATCAACACTGCGGGTATCAGCCATAATACCAGCCATGATAACCTCTCTACTGTCATGCAAAGGCAGAATGAAATTGCTGACCTCCTTGTACTACAGCACAAACAAGCCACACTCCCTGTTAGGGAGATACCTATGTTTGACGGTGATCCTCTAAACTTTAGGCCATTCATGCGTGCATTTGAGCATGGTATAGAAGATAAGACAAGCAGTCACCAGGATAGGCTCTATTACCTGGAACAATACACCTCTGGTCAGCCCAAGGATCTGGTCCGTAGTTGTCTGCATATGGAAGCCAGAAGAGGCTATGCAGTAGCTAAGAGGTTGTTAAAGGAACACTTTGGCAATGAAATCAAAGTCACCACTGCTTACATGGAAAAGGCTTGGAACTGGACAAACATCAAACCCGATGATGGAAAGGGACTGGGTGGTTATGCACTCTATCTAAGAGGTTGCTGTAACGCTATGCAAGACCTACAGAACATGGAAGAGCTTAATCTTCCCTCCAACATAAAGCTGATCATGTCAAAACTTCCCTACAAACTAAGGGAAAAATGGAGGTCTATGGCATGTGATATTTTAGAGAGAAGTCACCTGAGGGCCCAGTTCAGTGACCTGGTAACGTTCATGGAAAAACAGGCCAAAATACTGCAGGATCCGTTGTATGGAGATATTCAAGATCCCCTGTACAACAAAAGGTTTTTAAAACCCAAAACAGAAGCTGACTTTAAACAGCAGTTCAAGTCCAAGAGTAGGGGAAGCAGCTGGCTCCCCGTCGGGGAATTGAACCCCGGTCTCCCGCGCCGGGAGCCGAGGATTCTTTAGCTAAAGTGCCCTAAAGCGTTTCCCATTCATTCCCTATGGTAGTGCTAAACCACTACGGATGCAATATATGTATGGCCACGTATGCCCTCCGAGGCGCTGTGGCAGATTTTACGCAAGAGGTGGCGAAGATAATAGCCGAATTACAACGAACCACAACAAACACCCGGGAACAACTCATCTGAGCCTTATTTACTTTTTCTGATTAGGAATTTCTTTTACATTTCAGCATTTGATCCGAGCATTTTACGTTTTGTTACATTAGCGGTTTTAGCTACGTCAGACACACAACAGCTTCTAATTCGTAAGGACTGCCAAAGGTAAGTCGTGTTTTTACATACAAAATATGAGTTCTTTATCATCGATTGTCTTTTTTTTTATTTGTCTTCGGATCTTTTAATAATGCAATAATAGTAAATACAGCGGATATTCAGAGTAATTTTGTTAGAACGTAATCTGAATGAAACGTGGACTTGTGGAAACTATACGTTTCTCATATATATTTGTAAGTATTATAGTATTATAGCGCGATCTAAATAAACAAGTATTCTATGTTTTCACGAATTATACAATGTGAATGCGTTCATAATAAGTCACTTAAATGATGTAGCTATTTCTGTATAGATATTACAGAATAGTCTGAAAGCTAAAGTTCATAATAAAGTTAATTACAAGATTGTTAATTGTTAATTACTATTGCAAGTGTTGTCCAGTGTATATGTGGGGAGGGGTATTGGTTTGTCCAGATGAGGTTGTGTATATTTGGGGATTGGTTATAGATCTGTATAGTTGAAGGTTGTGTGTGTATATTATACATTGTACTGTATAATTAGTACATTAGCCTGAAAGGTATCATTAAAAATAATTAAATAATTAATTTTGTTTACTCTTTGCTTCATCATTTAGATTAACATGTCACACAGGCCTTCGGTGTTTTTCCCTGGCAAGGTCCAAGTTACCTTTCGGAGAGGCGCGTTAGGTTACCTTCTACAAGTCCCCTCTGATGCCGCCAAGAAGATCAAAGACAACCCTTCTATGCAGGACAAGTCTGCTCCTCTGAAGGAAGAGGTTGTCAGGAAGAATGCCATCAGCGTTGTCTTACAAAGAGGGGGGGATGTGTCAGATAAAGCTGAGGTGTTGGGGGAGTACATACTACAGTTTGGGAAGTACAGAGGCAAGTCCTTCAGGTGGCTGCTGGAAAATGATGTTGGATACACTATGTACCTCATCAAAAATTTGGAAAAAGAAAAAGAGGCAGGCCATTTCAGTACAGAGGGGAGCAGCAAAATCAGTTTGCAGTCCTTTTTGGAATATGCCATGAGCTTCAAAGATATTGAGGAGCTTTCAAAGTTTGGAGTCTCACAAAACGAATTCTCCGCTGTGACCTCAGATTGTGACACTCTGGTTGGCTTTGGTAATCGGGCCAAAAGTACATGGGGAGAAATATGGGAGAGCAGAGCTGCTGGGTAGGCTTTCTTCATTATGTCAAGGAAATGTGGTACAGGTTCAAAAATGCACAAACTGCAGCAGTACCTGCTAATGAAAAAAGAGTCATTGCCATCAACCGTTACATCACCAGCCTCTACTGCAACTCCTTACTCCCAAGGTATGTCAAAAGTAAACACAAATCATCTGAAAAATATTGCTTGTGGCATCATATCTTTTTTGGTTTTCATTATGTTTTATTGCATAGCAATGGATGAATGAAGTTTTCCTGGAGAAAGCTATACTGAGTATTTCACCTTCCAAAATCCAGACCATGCTCTGAGTTAAACATGTTTTCTATGTATTTTTAAACACATAACCATTTTACTGAGTTTCCATTTGAGTTAGGAATGTAAGGATTATTCAACAAATAGTTGTGCTACATTTGTGAGGAATTATTGTCACTTATTTTCTAGCTATTTTGACAACTACATTAACTATTGTGTATCGTTGCTACTTTAGGCAAATTACTTCAAATCTACTCATTGTAAACTGTAATGTAACTGCTTGCAACCAAGATCATGTGTGTGTATGTTAAACTTTATTTCAGATTCACCAGCATCAGCAGCTGTAGGAGCACCATCTGTGTCTACTGGCAGAGGTTTTTCTCCATCAGTTTGGCAGGACTATTCACTGAATTATTCTGCCTAACAATATACCTTGGTTATTATTTTGGCCTTGTTCTGGCTTTGTTCTGGCTATGTTCTGGCCATGTTCCTAATTGTTATTTTGCTTGTGTTCTACTAACAAAATCAAAGGACATGTTCATGACAACATGTCCATCAAAACCTCCGTCTCCATGAGGGTAAGTGTTCATTTGAGTTCCCTTTTTGCATGTCCTCTGAATTTCTGTGCATGTGCATGTATGATATATTTAGTCTACAAGGTCATTCAATTGTGTATTTGTGAAATAAGTGTACTATAAGTAAGTAATCACTGTAGTCTACATGTTGATTTTTTACCTTTTGGTATTTGTGATTCCAGCACCAACACACCCTGCACGTCAGCCTGGGCCGCCAGCACCAACACGCCCTGCATCTCAGCCTGTGCCACCAGCATCAACACGCCCTGCATCTCAGCCTGTGCCACCAGCATCAACACGCCCTGCATCTCAGCCTGTGCCACCAGCATCAACACGCCCTGCATCTCAGCCTGTGCCACCAGCATCAACACGCCCTGCATCTCAGCCTGTGCCACCAGCATCAACACGCCCTGCATCTCAGCCTGTGCCACCAGCATCAACACGCCCTGCATCTCAGCCTGTGCCACCAGCATCAACACGCCCTGCATCTCAGCCTGTGCCACCAGCATCAACACGCCCTGCATCTCAGCCTGTGCCGCCAGCATCAACACACCCTGGATTTCCACCCTCACTTCCACTGCCCAGATATGACCAAGAAATGATTCACTGGAACTGCTCTCAACAGCAAAAGGTATGGATGAAGATGGAGCTGGAAGCCATGGGACTGTGGCCGGGAAGTCCACCTGTGAGGCACCTTACTAACTCTGTCTCTTTGTGGCGTCTACCACCTCAGCCTGAGCTCATTGAGACTGCCTGTGGGCTTCCATCCCCAAATATTTCCAGCTACATCCATTCTTCATCTGGAAACCAGAGAATGACAGCATCATGGGAAGGCTGAGAAACAATTATGTTCTCCCATGTCTTCACAGTTGTTCTCGACCACAGATAACTTCATCAGGTGTAGGAAGGCCTCGAGTGGTTGTTGGCATTGTCAATCAATATTACTTGTTTGCATCTCGGCTTTGCTGCAAAGCATGCAAAAGGAATTGGTTTGCTGACAATCCTCTGTGGCTGGCAAAGCTCCCTAAAAGGTATACCAACATGTTGCCAGCCCTCCTTACCTACAAGAAAGCGATCTGTAAATCTGTGGTAGATGAATTAAGACGCACTGGCCAATCAGCTGATGGAGATGATGCACCTAAAGTATGAAAGAGCAAACCTGGCCTACCTGCTAAGTGTGCAGAACATCAAGGATGCTGAGGCAGGGTTGTATGGTCAGAGCACCATCAGCAAATACCTGAGGAGGGACAGTACACCTGCTGCATTTGGGGGGTATGAAGACACAGACGGCTGGTGTGGAATGTCTGTGTCGTCATATTACCTTACAGACTGTCTTCTGCAGGAGTTTCAGAGGCAGGAGCCATCAATCACGCAGCTCTTACAGGGCACATTTGGACAGGTGTTGAGATCCGACCACACCCGGAAGATTGCCAGGAAAGTCACTCTTACATCAGGCACAATGTCATCTTATGCTGTGATGAACGAGGAACTGGATGATCATCTCTTGGGTGATGGTGCAGTCCGAGAGTGAAAGGTCTTTGGAGCCCATGTATGAAGGTCTGGCCACACGCTACACTGCTGCTGGAATTGAAAAGGCCAATTACCATTGGGTGGACAGGTATTTATTATATAATTTGTTTAACAATTGTATAAGCCTTTTCAGCTTACATATGTTATTTAATGATATTAATAATTTCATTTAAATCTCAAATAGGGAAGAAAATTCATTATATATTTAATCATGTAACTTTTTTTAATCCTCTTCTATTTCTGGACATTGTTATGTTTCTTTGTACATAGGGACTGCTGTGCAGCCTTCAGGGTCCAGAATTCTCATCCAGCTGAGCACCTTTTGAGGGAAGCCTGGAGGACTACAGAGGCTACTGTTGCAGAGGTGACATCCGGGGACTTGACCAACATCTGTGCTTCGAGGTCAAAGTTTAATGAGTTCATCTCTGTAAAGCTGGACTTGTTCCACTGTATGAGACGATTCTGCCGGGAGTGTGTCTCAGAGCATCATTCCTTATACAGCTCTTTCTGTCAGTTCCTCTCGGCTGCCTTCACAATTGTGGATCAGCAGGATCTGAAGAGACTGAAGGAGGCCTATGTCTTCTGTGGGATCGTGCCAGCAAATCCAACAAAGCAGCATATCCGGGAGCACTGCAGGACAAAGATCCCTCAGCCACGAGAGCTTGTGAAGAGAGTGGAAGAAGTTCTCCTTCACTTCCACCTGTTAAAAGATGTAAATGACATCCCTCTCTTCAAACCGTCCATGCTGAAAGCCTGGAGGATCCAGCGAGTCCACATGCTGAGGGGCTGTCTCAGTGACCCAGAACGGGAGGATGGGATTCTGTACAGATACGGTGGCACGCTGCAACTCAACCATGTCCAGGGTGAAGGGGGCATCTGTGCCCGTGTGGATTCCAATCAGAGGCACTTCACAGCAAGAGGGCTACCACTTCCACCAGGCTCAGTGGGTGACTGGGAACAAAGTCTCCCCAGAGTTATTTCAGGCCCAGGGTATGACTGGTGTGGCACGCTGGAATTTCCAGAGATTGGTGGATCTCAAACAGCCGGGTGTGGTTTTGCCTGCAGTGTTTGACCCACTACTGATCACAGACTTGAACATGGCCTCTGTGAATGTGACGGGGAGCGCCAAATATCCAGCACTACAAGTCTCCAACAGGGACACGGGAGAGAGGTTTGGACTCGAGTACGTTGAGCAAGGGTGCCGTGCTGTTCCTCTCGACTGGGAAAAGCACAGATCTCAGAAGAGGACAGACATGTCCGTATTCCTGACCCCTCTCCCTGTTGAGAAATGTCAACCCTCAGCAACACAGCTGCCGCCGACTGTCAGATTTCCTGATTCTGCAGCTCCTGCTACTGAGGCTTTAAAGAGAGAAAGCACTGAGGAGCCCCAGATGGACATAGGTAATTCAGAATAATACCACAAACATAGGCATATCTCTCTCACACTAACTCAGTCACACGCACCTAAATATGCTTGCAGACACATGCATTCTGCATAATTACTTTCACTGAAGAACTGTTCCTCTCTTTCAGATCTGCCCTGCACACCTCCACTGCCTATGACCGCCTCACCAAGAAGTGCACGCACGGGGCCTATCAAGACTGGTGGCCGGGTCTTTGTGTTGGACCACAATCGGTGGCCTGGCCCAATGAGGGTGGCTATTGATGGTCTGCTTGCCAGGCATCATGGACAGAAGGACATGCTGAAACTGGTGGACTTTGACTATGCTTCCATGGTGCAAAGTTCATGTGCAGACCCCAACAGCCTGCTTCACCCAACCACCAAACACCACATTGGAAGGTATATTAAACACCTGGCCAAATTAAAAAACACCAGTTCCTCCCTTAACACCAGTCCTGAAAAGCTCTTGGAGACCCAACAACTGTGGCAGCACTTAACCATGGGTAGTGACACAACCTGTGTCCCTGTAACAGCACTCCCACCTGCAGTTGTGAACCCACCCGCACTGCCCACACAAAATGCTCCTTTTACTGAAGCTGCCATAGAGAAAATTGTTTTGGGACTGATGGAAAAGCAGCAACAGTCAGAGCAACAACAGCAGCAAAAGAAAAAAATGACAAAAACCTGCCTTTCATGTGGCCAACCCAAGTCCCGTTACATGAATGATGGCTCCTCAATTCATTATTTTTATCAGAGTGGGCATGTTAGGTACTTCTACTGCTCCACAAAAGTATTTAAAACATATGGAGCAGAGGGCCTCACAAACCCCAAAATGTCTTTTGAGGATTTCATGTCAACACCCTTCTTTCAACAAGAACTTGAATCCATAAAACAGAAAGTGGAACAACAGAAGGACAAACAAAAGAGGAAGTCAGCAGATGTGGTACCCTCTGGCCGTTTGTGCAGGTTCTGCCATTTGGAACTAAAACAGGGCCCTAATAGTCCTCACATTCACACAGGGTTCCCGGAGTGGCAGGGAAATATATTTATTGTCCTGCCAAGCTGTTCTCCCTCTACCAGGCCAAGGGTATGGAGAAAGAAATGACCTGGAAGGAGTTCCAGGCATCTGCTTTTATCATGATGAAAAGAAAAGATGGATGGATGAAAAGAGGAAATGTTGATTTACACACACACACACGCATCCACACACACACACACACAAACAAACAAAATGGCCATAATCTTTTAATAAAACAATTTTGAAGTTCAATACAATTCTCTTGCCTTTAATTCATGTTTACATATTGAACATACTGTACATGAAGTCAGACAGGGTTGCTTATAATTACATTGTGGCACAAGGTACATGAAAAATCAACTGACAGAAAAGTTTGGTTTGTGTAACCCTAAATCTAAGTTAAGATTGGCAAGGAGGTCAAAGGCTGGTCTGTGCATTCAAGTCGACTGCAGGGCTGAAGAAGGTTTTTACCAGGTCATCGGATGAAGTACTTTTGTTTCCTCAACAGGTAGGGCTGATAAGTAAGAATAATCCACTGCAATCTTTAACTGAAGAGGAAAATCTTATGGTAGAATATGTGCAGTACATAAATGTGTTAATTATTTTGAAAGGTGTTATCTTTAAATTAATTTCACATCAGCATAAATGAATGAAGTAATTTGGTCTTTAAAATAACACTTTCACAAAAGCAGAAAATCCCATTACAAAATACTATTATTTTAATACACTGGATATAAACTAGTACACCTGAAATAAGATGGGGAATGTATAATATTTTGAATACATTTGGAGTATATTATCAATGTTCTGAAATATTATTCATCAATCATATGTTATCAGTATACAAAAATAGCAAGTAAAAGTGGGTCTATATTAAAACACTGAATTATACTTATACTAAATAGTATAGTAAATATAACTATTTAGTGTACAAAGGTACAATATAAACGTTCCAAGTAATACACTTCAAGTACACTGTGTTTTGGGCTTGGGAAAATACACTGCATGATCAAATAAAACCAATAGTGACAAAATCTAATTATAATCTATCATTCAATTCCCCAATACATGGGGAAAAAATATCAGAATACAGTTTCCTTGTTTAGAATTGAACCCCCAATAAAAGCGTTTCAAGAAAAAGGCAGCCTGAAAAAAATAAAAAGAGCCCTAAAGCGTTTCCCATTCATTCTCTATGGTAGTCCTAAACCACTACGGATGTAATATATTTTCGGCCACACACTGATTCAGTGGCGCTGTTTCGACAAAACGGCTGTTACAGCTATACGCGACTGGCCCCCGCGTGACAGGCGGGGATACTCACCACTATACTAACGAGGAAGTATACTTAAAGCAGAGATTACTTGAAATGCAAATACATAATATAATATGACCTGTCTGTCTGTATTTCTGTATGTCTATATGGTCAAAAAACTATACCGCTCCCGCATCTAGCAAGGACTCCTCCCCCCGAAGGCCCAACTTCCTGCCTTTATACTAACACAATTAACACAGTACAATGAATGGGCAAGAGGGGGGGCCAAAAACTGAGTTACACTAATAACAAATGAATATATCTCAATCCAGTAAATAAATCATAAAGGTACGTACCTAATATTTCATCATATACATTAATATTTAATATATTTACACAAATGTACATGGAGCTCAGTATGTTCAGTCTTTTATACAAAATATGCCCAAATCGGCTCTAACACACCTTATGGCAACACACCTTATGGCAACACACCTGATGGCAACACACCTTATGGCAACACATAATGGCAACACACCTTATGGCAACACACCTGATGGCAACACACCTTATGGCAAGACATTATGGCAACACACCTTATGGCAACACACCTTATGGCAACACACCTGATGGCAA
Source organism: Coregonus clupeaformis (assembly GCF_020615455.1). Taxonomy (NCBI): domain Eukaryota; kingdom Metazoa; phylum Chordata; class Actinopteri; order Salmoniformes; family Salmonidae; genus Coregonus; species Coregonus clupeaformis. The sequence continues at coordinate 5,284,223 of NC_059203.1, forward strand.
CACACCTTATGGCAAGACATTATGGCAACACACCTTATGGCAACACACCTTATGGCAACACACCTTATGGCAACACACCTTATGGCAACACACCTTATGGCAACACACCTTATGGCAACACACCTTATGGCAACACACCTGATGGCAACACACCTTATGGCAAGACATTATGGCAACACACCTTATGGCAACACACCTTATGGCAACACACCTTATGGCAAGACATTATGGCAACACACCTTATGGCAACACACCTAATGGCAACACACCTTATGGCAACACACCTTATGGCAACACACCTTATGGCAAGACATTATGGCAACACACCTTATGGCAACACACCTAATGGCAACACACCTTATGGCAACACACCTTATGGCAAGACATTATGGCAACACACCTTATGGCAACACACCTGATGGCAACACACCTTATGGCAACACACCTGATGGCAACACACATTATGGCAACACACATTATGGCAACACACCTTATGGCAACACACATTATGGCAACACACCTTATGGCAACACACCTGATGGCAACACACCTTATGGCAAGACATTATGGCAACACACCTTATGGCAACACACCTAATGGCAACACACCTTATGGCAACACACCTTATGGCAACACACCTTATGGCAACACACCTAATGGCAACACACCTTATGGCAAGACATTATGGCAACACACCTTATGGCAACACACCTTATGGCAACACACCTTATGGCAACACACCTGATGGCAACACACCTTATGGCAAGACATTATGGCAACACACCTTATGGCAACACACCTTATGGCAACACACCTGATGGCAACACACCTTATGGCAAGACATTATGGCAACACACCTTATGGCAACACACCTTATGGCAACACACCTTATGGCAACACACCTTATGGCAACACACCTTATGGCAACACACCTTATGGCAACACACCTTATGGCAACACACCTGATGGCAACACACCTTATGGCAAGACATTATGGCAAACACACCTTATGGCAACACACCTTATGGCAACACACCTTATGGCAAGACATTATGGCAACACACCTTATGGCAACACACCTAATGGCAACACACCTTATGGCAACACACCTTATGGCAACACACCTTATGGCAAGACATTATGGCAACACACCTTATGGCAACACACCTAATGGCAACACACCTTATGGCAACACACCTTATGGCAAGACATTATGGCAACACACCTTATGGCAACACACCTGATGGCAACACACCTTATGGCAACACACCTTATGGCAACACACCTGATGGCAACACACCTGATGGCAACACACCTTATGGCAACACACCTGATGGCAACACACCTTATGGCAACACACATTATGGCAACACACCTTATGGCAACACACCTGATGGCAACACACCTTATGGCAACACACCTTATGGCAACACACCTTATGGCAACACACCTTATGGCAACACACCTTATGGCAACACACCTTATGGCAACACACCTTATGGCAACACACCTTATGGCAACACACCTGATGGCAACACACCTTATGGCAACACACATTATAGCAACACACCTGATGGCAACACACCTGATGGCAACACACCTGATGGCAACACACCTGATGGCAACACACCTGATGGCAACACACCTGATGGCAACACACCTGATGGCAACACACCTGATGGCAACACACCTGATGGCAACACACCTGATGGCAACACACCTGATGGCAACACACCTTATGGCAACACACCTTATGGCAACACACCTGATGGCAACACACCTTATGGCAACACACCTTATGGCAACACACCTTATGGCAACACAATTATGGCAACACACCTTATGGCAACACACCTGATGGCAACACACCTGATGGCAACACACCTGGTGGCAACACACCTTATGGCAACACACCTTATGGCAACACACATTATGGCAACACACCTGATGGCAACACACCTTATGGCAACACACCTTATGGCAACACACCTTATGGCAACACACCTGATGGCAACACACCTTATGGCAACACACCTTATGGCAACACACCTTATGGCAACACACCTGATGGCAACACACCTGATGGCAACACACCTGGTGGCAACACACCTTATGGCAACACACCTTATGGCAACACACCTTATGGCAACACACATTATGGCAACACACCTTATGGCAACACACCTTATGGCAACACACCTTATGGCAACACACCTTATGGCAACACACCTTATGGCAACACACCTGATGGCAACACACCTTATGGCAACACACATTATAGCAACACACCTGATGGCAACACACCTGATGGCAACACACCTGATGGCAACACACCTGATGGCAACACACCTGATGGCAACACACCTGATGGCAACACACCTGATGGCAACACACCTGATGGCAACACACCTGATGGCAACACACCTTATGGCAACACACCTTATGGCAACACACCTGATGGCAACACACCTTATGGCAACACACCTTATGGCAACACACCTTATGGCAACACACATTATGGCAACACACCTTATGGCAACACACCTGATGGCAACACACCTGATGGCAACACACCTGGTGGCAACACACCTTATGGCAACACACCTTATGGCAACACACATTATGGCAACACACCTGATGGCAACACACCTTATGGCAACACACCTTATGGCAACACACCTTATGGCAACACACCTGATGGCAACACACCTTATGGCAACCACCTATGGAACACACCTTATGGCAACACACCTGATGGCAACACACCTGATGGCAACACACCTGGTGGCAACACACCTTATGGCAACACACCTTATGGCAACACACCTTATGGCAACACACATTATGGCAACACACCTGATGGCAACACACCTGATGGCAACACACCTGATGGCAACACACCTTATGGCAACACACCTGATGGCAACACACCTTATGGCAACACACCTTATGGCAACACACCTTATCGCAACACACCTGATGGCAACACACCTTATGGCAACACACCTTATGGCAACACACCTTATGGCAACACACCTTATGGCAACACACCTGATGGCAACACACCTTATGGCAACACACCTTATGGCAAGACATTATGGCAACACACCTGATGGCAACACACCTAATGGCAACACACCTTATGGCAACACACCTGATGGCAACACACCTTATGGCAACACACCTTATGGCAACACACCTGATGGCAACACACCTTATGCCAACACACCTTATGGCAACACACCTTATGGCAACACACCTTATGGCAACACACCTGATGGCAACACACCTTATGGCAACACACCTAATGGCAACACACCTTATGGCAACACACCTTATGGCAACACACCTGATGGCAACACACCTTATGGCAACACACCTTATGGCAACACACCTTATGGCAACACACATTATGGCAAGACATTATGGCAACACACCTAATGGCAACACACCTTATGGCAACACACCTGATGGCAACACACCTGATGGCAACACACCTTATGCCAACACACCTTATGGCAACACACCTTATGGCAACACACCTTATGGCAACACACCTGATGGCAACACACCTTATGGCAACACACCTAATGGCAACACACCTTATGGCAACACACCTTATGGCAACACACCTTATGGCAACACACCTGATGGCAACACACCTTATGGCAACACACCTTATGGCAACACCTTATGGCAACACACATTATGGCAAGACATTATGGCAACACACCTAATGGCAACACACCTTATGGCAACACACCTGATGGCAACACACCTGATGGCAACACACCTGATGGCAACACACCTGATGGCAACACACCTTATGGCAACACACCTTATGGCAACACACCTGATGGCAACACACCTGATGGCAACACACCTGATGGCAACACACCTGATGGCAACACACCTGATGGCAACACACCTTATGGCAACACACCTTATGGCAACACACCTGATGGCAACACACCTTATGGCAACACACCTTATGGCAAGACATTATGGCAACACACCTTATGGCAACACACCTTATGGCAACACACCTGATGGCAACACACCTGATGGCAACACACCTGATGGCAACACACCTGATGGCAACACACCTGATGGCAACACACCTGATGGCAACACACCTGATGGCAACACACCTGATGGCAACACACCTGATGGCAACACACCTGATGGCAACACACCTTATGGCAACACACCTTATGGCAACACACCTGATGGCAACACACCTTATGGCAACACACCTTATGGCAACACACCTTATGGCAACACACATTATGGCAACACACCTTATGGCAACACACCTGATGGCAACACACCTGATGGCAACACACCTGGTGGCAACACACCTTATGGCAACACACCTTATGGCAACACACATTATGGCAACACACCTGATGGCAACACACCTTATGGCAACACACCTTATGGCAACACACCTTATGGCAACACACCTGATGGCAACACACCTTATGGCAACACACCTTATGGCAACACACCTTATGGCAACACACCTGATGGCAACACACCTGATGGCAACACACCTGGTGGCAACACACCTTATGGCAACACACCTTATGGCAACACACCTTATGGCAACACACATTATGGCAACACACCTGATGGCAACACACCTGATGGCAACACACCTGATGGCAACACACCTTATGGCAACACACCTGATGGCAACACACCTTATGGCAACACACCTTATGGCAACACACCTTATCGCAACACACCTGATGGCAACACACCTTATGGCAACACACCTTATGGCAACACACCTTATGGCAACACACCTTATGGCAACACACCTGATGGCAACACACCTTATGGCAACACACCTTATGGCAAGACATTATGGCAACACACCTGATGGCAACACACCTAATGGCAACACACCTTATGGCAACACACCTGATGGCAACACACCTTATGGCAACACACCTTATGGCAACACACCTGATGGCAACACACCTTATGCCAACACACCTTATGGCAACACACCTTATGGCAACACACCTTATGGCAACACACCTGATGGCAACACACCTTATGGCAACACACCTAATGGCAACACACCTTATGGCAACACACCTTATGGCAACACACCTTATGGCAACACACCTGATGGCAACACACCTTATGGCAACACACCTTATGGCAACACACCTTATGGCAACACACATTATGGCAAGACATTATGGCAACACACCTAATGGCAACACACCTTATGGCAACACACCTGATGGCAACACACCTGATGGCAACACACCTTATGCCAACACACCTTATGGCAACACACCTTATGGCAACACACCTTATGGCAACACACCTGATGGCAACACACCTTATGGCAACACACCTAATGGCAACACACCTTATGGCAACACACCTTATGGCAACACACCTTATGGCAACACACCTGATGGCAACACACCTTATGGCAACACACCTTATGGCAACACCTTATGGCAACACACATTATGGCAAGACATTATGGCAACACACCTAATGGCAACACACCTTATGGCAACACACCTGATGGCAACACACCTGATGGCAACACACCTGATGGCAACACACCTGATGGCAACACACCTTATGGCAACACACCTTATGGCAACACACCTGATGGCAACACACCTGATGGCAACACACCTGATGGCAACACACCTGATGACACTGATGGCAACACACCTGATGGCAACACACCTTATGGCAACACACCTTATGGCAACACACCTGATGGCAACACACCTTATGGCAACACACCTTATGGCAAGACATTATGGCAACACACCTTATGGCAACACACCTTATGGCAACACACATTATGGCAACACACCTGATGGCAACACACCTTATGGCAACACACCTTATGGCAACACACCTGATGGCAACACACCTGATGGCAACACACCTTATGGCAACACACCTGATGGCAACACACCTGATGGCAACACACCTGATGGCAACACACCTGATGGCAACACACCTTATGGCAACACACCTTATGGCAACACACCTTATGGCAACACACCTAATGGCAACACACCTTATGGCAAGACATTATGGCAACACACCTTATGGCAACACACCTTATGGCAACACACCTGATGGCAACACACCTTATGGCAAGACATTATGGCAACACACCTTATGGCAACACACCTTATGGCAACACACCTTATGGCAACACACCTTATGGCAACACACCTTATGGCAACACACCTTATGGCAACACACCTTATGGCAACACACCTGATGGCAACACACCTTATGGCAAGACATTATGGCAACACACCTTATGGCAACACACCTTATGGCAACACACCTTATGGCAAGACATTATGGCAACACACCTTATGGCAACACACCTTATGGCAACACACCTAATGGCAACACACCTTATGGCAACACACCTTATGGCAACACACCTTATGGCAAGACATTATGGCAACACACCTTATGGCAACACACCTAATGGCAACACACCTTATGGCAACACACCTTATGGCAAGACATTATGGCAACACACCTTATGGCAACACACCTGATGGCAACACACCTTATGGCAACACACCTGATGGCAACACACATTATGGCAACACACATTATGGCAACACACCTTATGGCAACACACATTATGGCAACACACCTGATGGCAACACACCTTATGGCAACACACCTTATGGCAAGACATTATGGCAACACACCTTATGGCAACACACCTGATGGCAACACACCTTATGGCAACACACCTGATGGCAACACACATTATGGCAACACACCTTATGGCAACACACCTTATGGCAACACACCTGATGGCAACACACCTTATGGCAACACACCTTATGGCAACACACCTTATGGCAACACACCTTATGGCAACACACCTTATGGCAACACACCTTATGGCAACACACCTGATGGCAACACACCTTATGGCAACACACATTATGGCAACACACCTGATGGCAACACACCTGATGGCAACACACCTTATGGCAACACACCTGATGGCAACACACCTGATGGCAACACACCTGATGGCAACACACCTTATGGCAACACACCTTATGGCAACACACCTGATGGCAACACACCTTATGGCAACACACCTTATGGCAACACACCTGATGGCAACACACCTGATGGCAACACACCTTATGGCAACACACCTGATGGCAACACACCTGATGGCAACACACCTGATGGCAACACACCTTATGGCAACACACATTATGGCAACACACCTATGGCAACACACCTGATGGCAACACACCTTATGGCAACACACCTTATGGCAACACACCTTATGGCAACACACCTTATGGCAACACACCTTATGGCAACACACCTTATGGCAACACACCTGATGGCAACACACCTGATGGCAACACACCTGGTGGCAACACACCTTATGGCAACACACCTTATGGCAACACACCTTATGGCAACACACCTGATGGCAACACACCTGATGGCAACACACCTGATGGCAACACACCTTATGGCAACACACCTGATGGCAACACACCTTATGGCAACACACCTTATGGCAACACACCTTATGGCAACACACCTGTGGCAACACACCTGATGGCAACACACCTTATGGCAACACACCTTATGGCAACACACCTTATGGCAACACACCTTATGGCAACACACCTTATGGCAACACACCTGATGGCAACACACCTTATGGCAACACACCTTATGGCAACACACCTTATGGCAACACACCTTATGGCACACACCTTATGGCAACACACCTTATGGCAACACACCTAATGGCAACACACCTTATGGCAACACACCTGATGGCAACACACCTGATGGCAACACACCTGATGGCAACACACCTTATGCCAACACACCTTATGGCAACACACCTTATGGCAACACACCTTATGGCAACACACCTGATGGCAACACACCTTATGGCAACACACCTAATGGCAACACACCTTATGGCAACACACCTTATGGCAACACACCTTATGGCAACACACCTGATGGCAACACACCTTATGGCAACACACCTTATGGCAACACACCTTATGGCAACACACATTATGGCAAGACATTATGGCAACACACCTAATGGCAACACACCTTATGGCAACACACCTGATGGCAACACACCTGATGGCAACACACCTGATGGCAACACACCTGATGGCAACACACCTTATGGCAACACACCTTATGGCAACACACCTGATGGCAACACACCTGATGGCAACACACCTGATGGCAACACACCTGATGGCAACACACCTTATGGCAACACACCTTATGGCAACACACCTGATGGCAACACACCTGATGGCAACACACCTTATGGCAAGACATTATGGCAACACACCTTATGGCAACACACCTTATGGCAACACACATTATGGCAACACACCTGATGGCAACACACCTTATGGCAACACACCTTATGGCAACACACCTTATGGCAACACACCTGATGGCAACACACCTTATGGCAACACACCTGATGGCAACACACCTGATGGCAACACACCTGATGGCAACACACCTGATGGCAACACACCTTATGGCAACACACCTTATGGCAACACACCTTATGGCAACACACCTTATGGCAACACACCTAATGGCAACACACCTTATGGCAACACACCTGATGGCAACACACCTGATGGCAACACACCTGATGGCAACACACCTGATGGCAACACACCTTATGGCAACACACCTTATGGCAACACACATTATGGCAACACACCTGATGGCAACACACCTTATGGCAACACACCTTATGGCAACACACCTTATGGCAACACACCTGATGGCAACACACCTTATGGCAACACACCTTATGGCAACACACCTGATGGCAACACACCTGGTGGCAACACACCTTATGGCAACACACCTTATGGCAACACACCTTATGGCAACACACCTTATGGCAACACACCTTATGGCAACACACCTGATGGCAACACACCTTATGGCAACACACCTTATGGCAAGACATTATGGCAACACACCTAATGGCAACACACCTTATGGCAACACACCTAATGGCAACACACATTTTTACATTTTACATTTTAGTCATTTAGCAGACGCTCTTATCCAGAGCGACTTACAGTTTGTGAATACATATCTTTTTTATACTGGCCCCCCGTGGGAATCGAACCCACAACCCTGGCGTTGCAAACGCCATGCTCTATCAACTGAGCTACATCCCTGCCGGCCATTCCCTCCCCTACCCTGGACGACGCTGGGCCAATTGCGCGCCGACACATGGGTCTCCCGGTCACGGCCGGCTACGACAGAGCCTGGATTCGAACCAGGATCTCTAGTGGCACAGCTAGCACTGCGATGCAGTGCCTTAGACCACTGCGCCACTCAGGAGACTGAGGAGACCACTGCGCCACTCAGGAGACACACCTTATGGCAACACACCTTATGGCAACACACCTGATGGCAACACACCTGATGGCAACACACCTGATGGCAACACACATTATGGCAACACACCTGATGGCAACACACCTGATGGCAACACACCTAATGGCAACACACATTATGGCAACACACCTTATGGCAACACACCTTATGGCAAGACACCTTATGGCAACACACCTGATGGCAACACACCTGATGGCAACACACCTGATGGCAACACACCTGATGGCAACACACCTTATGGCAACACACCTTATGGCAACACACCTTATGGCAAGACATTATGGCAACACACCTTATGCCAACACACATTATGGCAACACACCTGATGGCAACACACCTGATGGCAACACACCTTATGGCAACACACCTTATGGCAACACACCTTATGGCAACACACCAACACACCTTATGGCAACACACCTGATGGCAACACACCTGATGGCAACACACCTTATGGCAACACACCTTATGGCAACACACCTTATGGCAACACACCAACACACCTTATGGCAACACACCTGATGGCAACACACCTGATGGCAACACACCTAATGGCAACACACATTATGGCAACACACCTTATGGCAACACACCTTATGGCAACACACCTGATGGCAACACACCTGATGGCAACACACCTTATGGCAACACACCTTATGGCAACACACCTTATGGCAACACACCTGATGGCAACACACCTTATGGCAACACACCTGATGGCAACACACCTGATGGCAACACACCTAATGGCAACACACCTTATGGCATTACTTTCTGACCAATAGTACTGCACTATACTGGGACTACGGTGCCATTTGATAGAATAGAGACAGCAGCTTCTCTTCTTACCTGTCTACACATGGGGCAGATGAACTGGTCCTGGGGCTTGTTGCAGTTCTGGGCGATGAGGGTCTGATGAATGCACTTCTTGCAGTAGTTATGACTACAACACAACTCTATAACAGGTGGACTGAAGACCTCTAGACATACAGGACAGCTCAGCTCTTTACCTAGTTGGACTTCCATTCTCAACGCTGCTGATTGATGATCTGAGCAGGAGAGGACAGGTACATTCCTAGTTGTATGTTCCCTGATGGTTCCGGAACATGCCTGTCACTCATAGCCACATTATGATTATAACATCCATAGAATTATAGAATTCAATTATTGAGTCATTCTAATTCGATTGAAAGATAATGGTTTCCTAGCAACACACCATTGTCTAGATATTTTGCCAGGGGTTAGACATTAGACTGTACTTATGTGTGTCCCCAATGGAAACCCTATTCCCTAAGTAGTGCACTACAATTGGGCCACAATAAAGCCTCTTTTTAATACAATCAGCCAGCGTGAAATGACTTGAGTCGACACGCAGCATCACATGTTAAGCACATTTAATTTATTCATAAGGAATGTAACAATGAAAAAATTGTGCTTCTTGAACAGTTAGACAGTACAACGTTTCTACAACATACATCTGAAATCACAATCCCCTTTAATTAAACTGGAGCTCCCATCCCTTAGTTAAACTGGAGTTTACATCCCTTAGTTAAACTGGAGCTCCCATCCCTTAGTTAAACTGGAGTTCCCATCCCTTAGTTAAACTGGAGCTCCCATCCCTTAGTTAAACTGGAGCTCCCATCCCTTAGTTAAACTGGAGCTCCCATCCCTTAGTTAAACTGGAGCTCCCATCCCTTAGTTAAACTGGAGTTTACATCCCTTAGTTAAACTGGAGTTTACATCCCTTAGTTAAACTGGAGCTCCCATCCCTTAGTTAAACTGGAGCTCCCATCCCTTAGTTAAACTGGAGCGCTTTAGTCAGTTCTGTTCTGTCAGTGTTACATGTCTGCAGTGGGCCACCGGACCATCCAACAGACCTACATTACGTTGACATTACGTTGTCTTTATGTTGTCTCCCGGGTCTGCATCCCAAACGGCACTCCTTTTTCCATATATAGTACACTACTTTTGGTACTGACGTAGTGCACTATATAGGGAATAGGGTGCCATTTGGGATGTGAATCCAGTCAGCGAGGTCAGAGCAGTCTTAGCGGCTACGGGGTTTACAGACTCACAGCAGAGTATTACAGATCACCATATCAGGCCATTATAGACTCACAGCAGAGTATTACAGATCACCATATCAGGCCATTATAGACTCACAGCAGAGTATTACAGATCACCATATCAGGCCATTATAGTAGTTGAGGCAGAGAGCATTTAGCGTTGAAATGCAGACGTGGTTGGAGGCAGGAGGTCCTGACCCACTGGACACACACTGGTGGAATCAACGTGGTTTCCGCGTCATTTCAATGACATTACGTTGAATCAACGTGGAATAGACGTTGAATTGACGTCTGTGCCCAGTGGGAATGACATATTATACAGTACATTGTTTTCTCATGTGTCAGTCAGGTGTTTTTGGTGTATTATTTAAGATAAGGACAATAATTACAGTATTGCTTTAGAATCACAATCACTGTGGCCAGCTAGTTTGCATTACTTACGATAGAAATAACATTTTAAGTTGCATTTTAATCTAGCTAAGAAATTTACTAATTAACATAGCAAGTTTTGCATTTTATTTGCATGCATCCCAAATGGCACCCTATTCCCTATATAGTGCACTACTTTAGACCAGAGCCCACAGCACTATATAGGGACTAGGGTGCTGTTTGAGACACATCCTGTGTTTCATTATGTTTTTCTATTCAAGTGAGAAGTTCAATAAATAAGACATCGTACAGTTTTAGACAGTGAAAACATATTTTGGTTCAAATGAAATAAAATGTGTTTTATTTCCTCATCCTCAGCTCCGAGAGCGAGCTGAGCAAAGCAGCGGTTCAATTCTTCACTGAAATAAAATAACATTTACATTCATTTCATGAGGATTCCCTTTCCAGTCATTGCTGACAAAAAGCAACGTACCGACCGACACCCTGTTCCCTATCTAGTGCACTACGTACTTTGACAAGGACCCATAGGGGTCTGGTCTAAAGTAGTGTACTATATAGGGAATAGGGTGTCATAGGGCTCTGGTCTAAAGTAGTGCACTATATAGGGAATAGGGTGTCATAGGGCTCTGGTCTAAAGTAGTGTACTATATAGGGAATAGGGTATCATAGGGCCCTGGTCTAAAGTAGTGCACTATATAGGGAATAGGGTGTCATAGGGCTCTGGTCTAAAGTAGTGTACTATATAGGGAATAGGGTGTCATAGGGCTCTGGTCTAAAGTAGTGCACTATATAGGGAATAGGGTGTCATAGGGCTCTGGTCTAAAGTAGTGCACTATATAGGGAATAGGGTGTCATAGGGCTCTGGTCTAAAGTAGTGCACTATATAGGGAATAGGGTGTCATAGGGCTCTGGTCTAAAGTAGTGCACTATATAGGGAATAGGGTGTCATAGGGCCCTGGTCTAAAGTAGTGCACTATATAGGGAATAGGGTGCCATAGGGCTCTGGTCTAAAGTAGTGCACTATATAGGGAATAGGGTGTCATAGGGCTCTGGTCTAAAGTAGTGCACTATATAGGGAATAGGGTGTCATAGGGCTCTGGTCTAAAGTAGTGCACTACATAGGGAATAGGGTGTAATTTGGGACACAATCTATGAACAGAGAACAGAGTATATAACAGAGAACAGAGTATATAACAGAGAACAGAGTATATAACAGAGAACAGAGTATATAACAGAGAACAGAGTATATAACAGAGAACAGAGTATATAACAGAGAACAGAGTATATAACAGAGAACAGAGTATATAACAGAGAACAGAGTATATAACAGAGAACAGAGTATATAACAGAGAACAGAGTATATAACAGAGAACAGAGTATATAACAGAGAACAGAGTATATAACAGATAATACCTGGCACATTAACACAGTATGGCAGTTTTTTGATAAAAAAACAAACAGTCAGAAATAGCTTCAAACAAACAAAAATAAACCTCGATGCTGAAATCACATCACGTTGTCGTACAACATTATTATTTAATCTAAAGCTTGGTAACAGAACACCGCGCAGCAGTTAGCTAGTCAGGACAGAGCTCGGTTAAAGGAAAACTCCACCCAAAATCTTCTGGTATTTGTTTCATTAGTCCATTGTTGACATAGTCCCAAAACTATTTTGCTTGTCAGCAATCAAGTTTTCAAGATATGTAACTTTCAAAATACAGAAATGATCCCCATATGATACATTTACGTATCTTAAAAACTTGATTGCTGACAAGCAAAACAGTTTGAGACTATGTCAACAATGGACTAATGAAACAAATACCAGAAGATAGTTTTTGGGTGGGGCCAGAAGAGAGAAAGAGGGGGAGGAGGTTAGCTAGTCAGAACAGAACTGGGTTAACGTGGGGTCAGGACAGAGAAGGAGGTGGAGGTGAGGAGAGGAGAGGAGAGGAGGGAGGAGGTTAGCTAGTCAGAACGGAGCTGGGTTAAACTGGAAGCAAAGAACAGGGGAGGAGGGGGGAGAGGAGGGAGGAGAAGAGGCAGGAGGTCTGAGGGAACATCAGGAGGAGTGGTTGGTAGTCTCCATCTCCCCCTCTGCTCTCTCTCTCAGCTGGTGCAGGACGGGAGTCAGGATGGCTATCAGTGTCTGGTGTAGAGCATGGTCACTCTCTGAGGATATCTGGGGGATAAGACAAATAGAACATGGTCACTCTCTGAGGATATCTGGGGGATAAGACAAATAGAACATGGTCACTCTCTGGGGATATCTGGGGGATAAGACAAATAGAACATGGTCACTCTCTGGGGATATCTGGGGGATAAGACAAATAGAACATGGTCACTCTCTGGGGATATCTGGGGGATAAGACAAATAGAACATGGTCACTCTCTGGGGATATCTGGGGGATAAGACAAATAGAGCATGGTCACTCTCTGGGGATATCTGGGGGATAACACAAATAGAACATGGTCACTCTCTGGGGATATCTGGGGGATAAGACATATAGAACATGGTCACTCTCTGGGGATATCTGGGGGATAACACAAATAGAACATGGTCACTCTCTGGGGATATCTGGGGGATAACACAAATAGAACATGGTCACTCTCTGGGGATATCTGGGGGATAACACAAATAGAACATGGTCACTCTCTGGGGATATCTGGGGGATAACACAAATAGAACATGGTCACTCTCTGGGGATATCTGGGGGATAACACAAATAGAACATGGTCACTCTCTGGGGATATCTGGGGGATAACACAAATAGAACATGGTCACTCTCTGGGGATATCTGGGGGATAAGACATATAGAACATGGTCACTCTCTGGGGATATCTGGGGGATAAGACAAATAGAACATGGTCACTCTCTGGGGATATCTGGGGGATAAGACATATAGAACATGGTCACTCTCTGGGGATATCTGGGGGATAAGACATATAGAACATGGTCACTCTCTGGGGATATCTGGGGATAAGACATATAGAACATGGTCACTCTCTGGGGATATCTGGGGGGATAAGACATATAGAACATGGTCACTCTCTGGGGATATCTGGGGGATAAGACATATAGAACATGGTCACTCTCTGGGGATATCTGGGGGATAACACAAATAGAACATGGTCACTCTCTGGGGAAATCTGGGGGATAAGACATATAGAACATGGTTACTCTCTGGGGATATCTGGGGGATAAGACATATAGAACATGGTCACTCTCTGGGGATATCTGGAGGATAAGACTAATAGAACATGGTCACTCTCTGGGGA
This sequence comes from Coregonus clupeaformis, assembly GCF_020615455.1. Classification (NCBI taxonomy): domain Eukaryota; kingdom Metazoa; phylum Chordata; class Actinopteri; order Salmoniformes; family Salmonidae; genus Coregonus; species Coregonus clupeaformis. Next base: position 5,299,429 of record NC_059203.1, read on the forward strand.
TATCTGGGGGATAACACAAATAGAACATGGTCACTCTCTGAGGGGATCTGGGGGATAAGACATATAGAACATGGTCACTCTCTGGGGATATCTGGGGGATAAGACAAATATAACATGGTCACTCTCTGAGGGGATCTGGGGGATAAGACATACAGAACATGGTCACTCTCTGTGGATATCTGGGGGATAAGACATATAGAACATGGTCACTCTCTGGGGATATCTGGAGGATAACACAAATAGAACATGGTCACTCTCTGTGGATATCTGGGGGATAAGACAAATAGAACATGGTCACTCTCTGGGGATATCTGGGGGATAAGACATATAGAACATAGTCACTCTCTGGGGATATCTGGGGGATAAGACAAATAGAACATGGTCACTCTCTGGGGATATCTGGGGGATAACACAAATAGAACATGGTCACTCTCTGGGGATATCTGGGGGATAACACAAATAGAACATGGTCACTCTCTGGGGATATCTGGGGGATAACACAAATAGAACATGGTCACTCTCTGGGGATATCTGGGGGATAACACAAATAGAACATGGTCACTCTCTGGGGATATCTGGGGGATAACACAAATAGAACATGGTCACTCTCTGGGGATATCTGGGGGATAACACAAATAGAACATGGTCACTCTCTGGGGATATCTGGGGGATAACACAAATAGAACATGGTCACTCTCTGGGGATATCTGGGGGATAAGACATATAGAACATGGTCACTCTCTGGGGATATCTGGGGATAAGACAAATAGAACATGGTCACTCTCTGGGGATATCTGGGGGATAAGACATATAGAACATGGTCACTCTCTGGGGATATCTGGGGGATAAGACATATAGAACATGGTCACTCTCTGGGGATATCTGGGGGATAAGACATATAGAACATGGTCACTCTCTGGGGATATCTGGGGGATAAGACATATAGAACATGGTCACTCTCTGGGGATATCTGGGGGATAAGACATATAGAACATGGTCACTCTCTGGGGATATCTGGGGGATAAGACATATAGAACATGGTCACTCTCTGGGGATATCTGGGGGATAAGACATATAGAACATGGTCACTCTCTGGGGATATCTGGGGGATAAGACATATAGAACATCGTCACTCTCTGGGGATATCTGGGGGATAACACAAATAGAACATGGTCACTCTCTGGGGATATCTGGGGGATAAGACATATAGAACATGGTCACTCTCTGGGGATATCTGGGGGATAAGACATATAGAACATGGTCACTCTCTGGGGATATCTGGAGGATAAGACAAATAGAACATGGTCACTCTCTGGGGATATCTGGGGGATAACACAAATACAACATGGTCACTCTCTGAGGGGATCTGGGGGATAAGACATATAGAACATGGTCACTCTCTGGGGATATCTGGAGGATAAGACAAATAGAACATGGTCACTCTCTGGGGATATCTGGGGGATAACACAAATAGAACATGGTCACTCTCTGGGGATATCTGGGGGATAACACAAATAGAACATGGTCACTCTCTGGGGATATCTGGAGGATAAGACAAATAGAACATGGTCACTCTCTGGGGATATCTGGGGAAAACACAAATAGAACATGGTCACTCTCTGGGGATATCTGGGGGATAACACAAATAGAACATGGTCACTCTCTGGGGATATCTGGGGGATAACACAAATAGAACATGGTCACTCTGGGGATATCTGGAGGATAACACAAATAGAACATGGTCACTCTCTGGGGATATCTGGGGGATAACACAAATAGAACATGGTCACTCTCTGAGGGGATCTGGGGGATAAGACATATAGAACATGGTCACTCTCTGGGGATATCTGGGGAATAAGACAAATAGAACATGGTCACTCTCTGAGGGGATCTGGGGGATAAGACATATAGAACATGGTCACTCTCTGGGGATATCTGGGGGATAAGACATATAGAACATGGTCACTCTCTGGGGATATCTGGAGGATAAGACAAATAGAACATGGTCACTCTCTAGGGATATCTGGGGGATAACACAAATAGAACATGGTCACTCTCTGGGGATATCTGGGGGATAAGACATATAGAACATGGTCACTCTCTGGGGATATCTGGGGGATAAGACATATAGAACATGGTCACTCTCTGGGGATATCTGGGGGATAAGACATATAGAACATGGTCACTCTCTGGGGATATCTGGGGGATAAGACATATAGAACATGGTCACTCTCTGGGGATATCTGGGGGATAAGACAAATAGAACATGGTCACTCTCTGGGGATATCTGGGGGATAAGACATATAGAACATGGTCACTCTCTGGGGATATCTGGGGGATAACACATATAGAACATGGTCACTCTCTGGGGATATCTGGGGGATAAGACATATAGAACATGGTCACTCTCTGGGGATATCTGGGGATAAGACATATAGAACATGGTCACTCTCTGGGGATATCTGGGGGATAAGACATATATAACATGGTCACTCTCTGGGGATATCTGGGGGATAAGACATATAGAACATGGTCACTCTCTGGGGATATCTGGGGGATAAGACAAATAGAACATGGTCACTCTCTGGGGATATCTGGGGGATAAGACATATAGAACATGGTTACTCTCTGGGGATATCTGGGGGATAAGACATATAGAACATGGTCACTCTCTGGGGATATCTGGGGGATAAGACAAATAGAACATGGTCACTCTCTGGGGATATCTGGGGGATAAGATATATAGAACATGGTCACTCTCTGGGGATATCTGGAGGATAAGACAAATAGAACATGGTCACTCTCTGGGGATATCTGGGGGGATAACACAAATAGAACATGGTCACTCTCTGGGGATATCTGGGGGATAAGACATATAGAACATGGTCACTCTCTGGGGATATATGGGGGATAACACATATAGAACATGGTCACTCTCTGGGGATATCTGGGGGATAAGACATATAGAACATGGTCACTCTCTGGGGATATCTGGGGGATAAGACATATAGAACATGGTCACTCTCTGGGGATATCTGGGGATAAGACAAATAGAACATGGTCACTCTCTGGGGATATCTGGGGGATAAGACATATAGAACATGGTCACTCTCTGGGGATATCTGGGGATAAGACATATAGAACATGGTCACTCTCTGGGGATATCTGGGGGATAAGACATATAGAACATGGTCACTCTCTGGGGATATCTGGGGGATAAGACATATAGAACATGGTCACTCTCTGGGGATATCTGGGGGATAAGACATATAGAACATGGTCACTCTCTGGGGATATCTGGGGGATAAGACATATAGAACATGGTCACTCTCTGGGGATATCTGGGGGATAACACAAATAGAACATGGTCACTCTCTGGGGATATCTGGGGGATAAGACATATAGAACATGGTTACTCTCTGGGGATATCTGGGGGATAAGACATATAGAACATGGTCACTCTCTGGGGATATCTGGAGGATAAGACTAATAGAACATGGTCACTCTCTGGGGATATCTGGGGGATAACACAAATAGAACATGGTCACTCTCTGAGGGGATCTGGGGGGATAAGACATATAGAACATGGTCACTCTCTGGGGATATCTGGGGGATAAGACAAATATAACATGGTCACTCTCTGAGGGGATCTGGGGGATAAGACATATAGAACATGGTCACTCTCTGGGGATATCTGGGGGATAAGACATATATAACATGGTTACTCTCTGGGGATATCTGGGGGATAAGACATATAGAACATGGTCACTCTCTGGGGATATCTGGAGGATAAGACTAATAGAACATGGTCACTCTCTGGGGATATCTGGGGGATAAGACAAATAGAACATGGTCACTCTCTGAGGGGATCTGGGGGATAAGACATATAGAACATGGTCACTCTCTGGGGATATCTGGAGGATAACACAAATAGAACATGGTCACTCTCTGTGGATATCTGGGGGATAAGACAAATAGAACATGGTCACTCTCTGGGGATATCTGGGGGATAAGACATATAGAACATGGTCACTCTCTGGGGATATCTGGGGGATAAGACAAATAGAACATGGTCACTCTCTGGGGATATCTGGGGGATAACACAAATAGAACATGGTCACTCTCTGGGGATATCTGGGGGATAACACAAATAGAACATGGTCACTCTCTGGGGATATCTGGGGGATAACACAAATAGAACATGGTCACTCTCTGGGGATATCTGGGGGATAACACAAATAGAACATGGTCACTCTCTGGGGATATCTGGGGGATAAGACATATAGAACATGGTCACTCTCTGGGGATATCTGGGGGATAAGACAAATAGAACATGGTCACTCTCTGGGGATATCTGGGGGATAAGACATATAGAACATGGTCACTCTCTGGGGATATCTGGGGGATAACACATATAGAACATGGTCACTCTCTGGGGATATCTGGGGGATAAGACATATAGAACATGGTCACTCTCTGGGGATATCTGGGGGATAAGACATATAGAACATGGTCACTCTCTGGGGATATCTGGGGGATAAGACATATATAACATGGTCACTCTCTGGGGATATCTGGGGGATAAGACATATAGAACATGGTCACTCTCTGGGGATATCTGGGGGATAAGACAAATAGAACATGGTCACTCTCTGGGGATATCTGGGGGATAAGACATATAGAACATGGTTACTCTCTGGGGATATCTGGGGGATAAGACATATAGAACATGGTCACTCTCTGGGGATATCTGGGGGATAAGACAAATAGAACATGGTCACTCTCTGGGGATATCTGGGGGATAAGATATATAGAACATGGTCACTCTCTGGGGATATCTGGAGGATAAGACAAATAGAACATGGTCACTCTCTGGGGATATCTGGGGGATAACACAAATAGAACATGGTCACTCTCTGGGGATATCTGGGGGATAAGACATATAGAACATGGTCACTCTCTGGGGATATATGGGGGATAACACATATAGAACATGGTCACTCTCTGGGGATATCTGGGGGATAAGACATATAGAACATGGTCACTCTCTGGGGATATCTGGGGGATAAGACATATAGAACATGGTCACTCTCTGGGGATATCTGGGGGATAAGACAAATAGAACATGGTCACTCTCTGGGGATATCTGGGGGATAAGACATATAGAACATGGTCACTCTCTGGGGATATCTGGGGGATAAGACATATAGAACATGGTCACTCTCTGGGGATATCTGGGGGATAAGACATATAGAACATGGTCACTCTCTGGGGATATCTGGGGGATAAGACATATAGAACATGGTCACTCTCTGGGGATATCTGGGGATAAGACATATAGAACATGGTCACTCTCTGGGGATATCTGGGGATAAGACATATAGAACATGGTCACTCTCTGGGGATATCTGGGGGATAACACAAATAGAACATGGTCACTCTCTGGGGATATCTGGGGGATAAGACATATAGAACATGGTTACTCTCTGGGGATATCTGGGGGATAAGACATATAGAACATGGTCACTCTCTGGGGATATCTGGAGGATAAGACTAATAGAACATGGTCACTCTCTGGGGATATCTGGGGGATAACACAAATAGAACATGGTCACTCTCTGAGGGGATCTGGGGGATAAGACATATAGAACATGGTCACTCTCTGGGGATATCTGGGGGATAAGACAAATATAACATGGTCACTCTCTGAGGGGATCTGGGGGATAAGACATATAGAACATGGTCACTCTCTGGGGATATCTGGGGGATAAGACATATATAACATGGTTACTCTCTGGGGATATCTGGGGGATAAGACATATAGAACATGGTCACTCTCTGGGGATATCTGGAGGATAAGACTAATAGAACATGGTCACTCTCTGGGGATATCTGGGGGATAAGACAAATAGAACATGGTCACTCTCTGAGGGGATCTGGGGGATAAGACATATAGAACATGGTCACTCTCTGGGGATATCTGGAGGATAACACAAATAGAACATGGTCACTCTCTGTGGATATCTGGGGGATAAGACAAATAGAACATGGTCACTCTCTGGGGATATCTGGGGGATAAGACATATAGAACATGGTCACTCTCTGGGGATATCTGGGGGATAAGACAAATAGAACATGGTCACTCTCTGGGGATATCTGGGGGATAACACAAATAGAACATGGTCACTCTGGGGATATCTGGGGGATAACACAAATAGAACATGGTCACTCTCTGGGGATATCTGGGGGATAACACAAATAGAACATGGTCACTCTCTGGGGATATCTGGGGGATAACACAAATAGAACATGGTCACTCTCTGGGGATATCTGGGGGATAACACAAATAGAACATGGTCACTCTCTGGGGATATCTGGGGGATAACACAAATAGAACATGGTCACTCTCTGGGGATATCTGGGGGATAACACAAATATAACATGGTCACTCTCTGGGGATATCTGGGGGATAACACAAATAGAACATGGTCACTCTCTGGGGATATCTGGGGGATAAGACATATAGAACATGGTCACTCTCTGGGGATATCTGGGGGATAAGACAAATAGAACATGGTCACTCTCTGGGGATATCTGGGGGATAAGACATATAGAACATGGTCACTCTCTGGGGATATCTGGGGGATAAGACATATAGAACATGGTCACTCTCTGGGGATATCTGGGGGATAAGACATATAGAACATGGTCACTCTCTGGGGATATCTGGGGGATAAGACATATAGAACATGGTCACTCTCTGGGGATATCTGGGGGATAAGACATATAGAACATGGTCACTCTCTGGGGATATCTGGGGGATAAGACATATAGAACATGGTCACTCTCTGGGGATATCTGGGGATAAGACATATAGAACATGGTCACTCTCTGGGGATATCTGGGGGATAAGACATATAGAACATCGTCACTCTCTGGGGATATCTGGGGGATAACACAAATAGAACATGGTCACTCTCTGGGGATATCTGGGGGATAAGACATATAGAACATGGTCACTCTCTGGGGATATCTGGGGGATAAGACATATAGAACATGGTCACTCTCTGGGGATATCTGGAGGATAAGACAAATAGAACATGGTCACTCTCTGGGGATATCTGGGGGATAACACAAATAGAACATGGTCACTCTCTGAGGGGATCTGGGGGATAAGACATATAGAACATGGTCACTCTCTGGGGATATCTGGAGGATAAGACAAATAGAACATGGTCACTCTCTGGGGATATCTGGGGGATAACACAAATAGAACATGGTCACTCTCTGGGGATATCTGGGGGATAACACAAATAGAACATGGTCACTCTCTGGGGATATCTGGAGGATAAGACAAATAGAACATGGTCACTCTCTGGGGATATCTGGGGGAAAACACAAATAGAACATGGTCACTCTCTGGGGATATCTGGGGGATAACACAAATAGAACATGGTCACTCTCTGGGGATATCTGGGGGATAACACAAATAGAACATGGTCACTCTGGGGATATCTGGGGGATAACACAAATAGAACATGGTCACTCTCTGGGGATATCTGGGGGATAACACAAATAGAACATGGTCACTCTCTGAGGGGATCTGGGGGATAAGACATATAGAACATGGTCACTCTCTGGGGATATCTGGGGAATAAGACAAATAGAACATGGTCACTCTCTGAGGGGATCTGGGGGGATAAGACATATAGAACATGGTCACTCTCTGGGGATATCTGGGGGATAAGACATATAGAACATGGTCACTCTCTGGGGATATCTGGAGGATAAGACAAATAGAACATGGTCACTCTCTGGGGATATCTGGGGGATAACACAAATAGAACATGGTCACTCTCTGGGGATATCTGGGGGATAAGACATATAGAACATGGTCACTCTCTGGGGATATCTGGGGGATAAGACATATAGAACATGGTCACTCTCTGGGGATATCTGGGGGATAAGACATATAGAACATGGTCACTCTCTGGGGGATATCTGGGGGATAAGACATATAGAACATGGTCACTCTCTGGGGATATCTGGGGGATAACACAAATAGAACATGGTCACTCTCTGGGGATATCTGGGGGATAAGACATATAGAACATGGTCACTCTCTGGGGATATCTGGGGGATAAGACATATAGAACATGGTCACTCTCTGGGGATATCTGGGGGATAAGACATATAGAACATGGTCACTCTCTGGGGATATCTGGGGGATAAGACATATAGAACATGGTCACTCTCTGGGGATATCTGGGGGATAACACAAATAGAACATGGTCACTCTCTGGGGATATCTGGGGGATAAGACATATAGAACATGGTCACTCTCTGGGGATATCTGGGGGATAACACAAATAGAACATGGTCACTCTGAGGAGGAGGGGATCTGGGGGATAAGACATGTAGAACATGGTCACTCTGAGGAGGAGGGGATCTGGGGGATAAGACATGTAGAACATGGTCACTCTGAGGAGGAGGGGATCTGGGGGATAAGACATGTAGAACATGGTCACTCTGAGGAGGAGGGGATCTGGGGGATAAGACATGTAGAACATGGTCACTCTGAGGAGGAGGGGATCTGGGGGATAAGACATATAGAACATGGTCACTCTCTGAGGGGATCTGGGGGATAAGACATGTAGAACATGGTCACTCTCTGAGGGGATCTGGGGGATAAGACATATAGAACATGGTCACTCTGAGGAGGAGGGGATCTGGGGGATAAGACATGTAGAACATGGTCACTCTGAGGAGGAGGGGATCTGGGGGATAAGACATGTAGAACATGGTCACTCTGAGGAGGAGGGGATCTGGGGGGATAAGACATGTAGAACATGGTCACTCTGAGGAGGAGGGGATCTGGGGGGATAAGACATGTAGAACATGGTCACTCTGAGGAGGAGGGGATCTGGGGGATAAGACATATAGAACATGGTCACTCTGAGGAGGAGGGGATCTGGGGGATAAGACATATAGAACATGGTCACTCTGAGGAGGAGGGGATCTGGGGGATAAGACATGTAGAACATGGTCACTCTCTGAGGGGATCTGGGGGATAAGACATATAGAACATGGTCACTCTGAGGAGGAGGGGATCTGGGGGATAAGACATGTAGAACATGGTCACTCTCTGGGGATATCTGGGGGAGGGAACACACTGCATCACACCAATGCTAGTAATGGATCTGTTCCCTATGTAGTGTCCCTTAGACCAGGAGCCATAGGGCTCTGTGCTCTGGCCAAAGCTAGTAATGGATCTGTTCCCTATGTAGTGTCCCTTAGACCAGGAGCCATAGGGCTCTGTGCTCTGGCCAAAGCTAGTAATGGATCTGTTCCCTATGTAGTGTCCCCTTAGACCAGGAGCCATAGGGCTCTGTGCTCTGGCCAAAGCTAGTAATGGATCTGTTCCCTATGTAGTGTCCCTTAGACCAGGAGCCATAGGGCTCTGTGCTCTGGCCAAAGCTAGTAATGGATCTGTTCCCTATGTAGTGTCCCTTAGACCAGGAGCCATAGGGCTCTGGGCTCTGGCCAAAGCTAGTAATGGATCTGTTTCCTATGTAGTGTCCCTTAGACCAGGAGCCATAGGGCTCTGTGCTCTGGCCAAAGCTAGTAATGGATCTGTTCCCTATGTAGTGTCCCTTAGACCAGGAGCCATAGGGCTCTGTGCTCTGGCCAAAGCTAGTAATGGATCTGTTCCCTATGTAGTGTCCCTTAGACCAGGAGCCATAGGGCTCTGTGCTCTGGCCAAAGCTAGTAATGGATCTGTTCCCTATGTAGTGTCCCTTAGACCAGGAGCCATAGGGCTCTGGGCTCTGGCCAAAGCTAGTAATGGATCTGTTCCCTATGTAGTGTCCCTTAGACCAGGAGCCATAGGGCTCTGTGCTCTGGCCAAAGCTAGTAATGGATCTGTTCCCTATGTAGTGTCCCTTAGACCAGGAGCCATAGGGCTCTGTGCTCTGGCCAAAGCTAGTAATGGATCTGTTCCCTATGTAGTGTCCCTTAGACCAGGAGCCATAGGGCTCTGTGCTCTGGCCAAAGCTAGTAATGGATCTGTTCCCTATGTAGTGTCCCTTAGACCAGGAGCCATAGGGCTCTGTGCTCTGGCCAAAGCTAGTAATGGATATGTTCCCTATGTAGTGTCCCTTAGACCAGGAGCCATAGGGCTCTGTGCTCTGGCCAATGCTAGTAATGGATCTGTTCCCTATGTAGTGTCCCTTAGACCAGGAGTCATAGGGCTCTGGGCTCTGGCCAAAGCTAGTAATGGATCTGTTCCCTATGTAGTGTCCCTTAGACCAGGAGCCATAGGGCTCTGTGCTCTGGCCAAAGCTAGTAATGGATCTGTTCCCTATGTAGTGTCCCTTAGACCAGGAGCCATAGGGCTCTGTGCTCTGGCCAAAGCTAGTAATGGATCTGTTCCCTATGTAGTGTCCCTTAGACCAGGAGCCATAGGGCTCTGTGCTCTGGCCAAAGCTAGTAATGGATCTGTTCCCTATGTAGTGTCCCTTAGACCAGGAGCCATAGGGCTCTGTGCTCTGGCCAAAGCTAGTAATGGATCTGTTCCCTATGTAGTGTCCCTTAGACCAGGAGCCATAGGGCTCTGTGCTCTGGCCAAAGCTAGTAATGGATCTGTTCCCTATGTAGTGTCCCTTAGACCAGGAGCCATAGGGCTCTGTGCTCTGGCCAAAGCTAGTAATGGATCTGTTCCCTATGTAGTGTCCCTTAGACCAGGAGCCATAGGGCTCTGGCCAAAGCTAGTAATGGATCTGTTCCCTATGTAGTGTCCCTTAGACCAGGAGCCATAGGGCTCTGGGCTCTGGCCAAAGCTAGTAATGGATCTGTTCCCTATGTAGTGTCCCTTAGACCAGGAGCCATAGGGCTCTGGGCTCTGGCCAAAGCTAGTAATGGATCTGTTCCCTATGTAGTGTCCCTTAGACCAGGAGCCATAGGGCTCTGTGCTCTGGCCAAAGCTAGTAATGGATCTGTTCCCTATGTAGTGTCCCTTAGACCAGGAGCCATAGGGCTCTGGGCTCTGGCCAAAGCTAGTAATGGATCTGTTCCCTATGTAGTGTCCCTTAGACCAGGAGCCATAGGGCTCTGTGCTCTGGCCAAAGCTAGTAATGGATCTGTTCCCTATGTAGTGTCCCTTAGACCAGGAGCCATAGGGCTCTGGGCTCTGGCCAAAGCTAGTAATGGATCTGTTCCCTATGTAGTGTCCCTTAGACCAGGAGCCATAGGGCTCTGTGCTCTGGCCAAAGCTAGTAATGGATCTGTTCCCTATGTAGTGTCCCTTAGACCAGGAGCCATAGGGCTCTGGGCTCTGGCCAAAGCTAGTAATGGATCTGTTCCCTATGTAGTGTCCCTTAGACCAGGAGCCATAGGGCTCTGGGCTCTGGCCAAAGCTAGTAATGGATCTGTTCCCTATGTAGTGTCCCTTAGACCAGGAGCCATAGGGCTCTGGGCTCTGGCCAAAGCTAGTAATGGATCTGTTCCCTATGTAGTGTCCCTTAGACCAGGAGCCATAGGGCTCTGTGCTCTGGCCAAAGCTAGTAATGGATCTGTTCCCTATGTAGTGTCCCTTAGACCAGGAGCCATAGGGCTCTGTGCTGTGTCCCTTAGACCAGGAGCCATAGGGCTCTGTGCTGTGTCCCTTAGACCAGGAGCCATAGGGCTCTGTGCTGTGTCCCTTAGACCAGGAGCCATAGGGCTCTGTGCTGTGTCCCTTAGACCAGGAGCCATAGGGCTCTGTGCTCTGGCCAAAGCTAGTAATGGATCTGTTCCCTATGTAGTGTCCCTTAGACCAGGAGCCATAGGGCTCTGGGCTCTGGCCAAAGCTAGTAATGGATCTGTTCCCTATGTAGTGTCCCTTAGACCAGGAGCCATAGGGCTCTGTGCTCTGGCCAAAGCTAGTAATGGATCTGTTCCCTATGTAGTGTCCCTTAGACCAGGAGCCATAGGGCTCTGTGCTCTGGCCAAAGCTAGTAATGGATCTGTTCCCTATGTAGTGTCCCTTAGACCAGGAGCCATAGGGCTCTGTGCTCTGGCCAAAGCTAGTAATGGATCTGTTCCCTATGTAGTGTCCCTTAGACCAGGAGCCATAGGGCTCTGTGCTCTGGCCAAAGCTAGTAATGGATCTGTTCCCTATGTAGTGTCCCTTAGACCAGGAGCCATAGGGCTCTGTGCTCTGGCCAAAGCTAGTAATGGATCTGTTCCCTATGTAGTGTCCCTTAGACCAGGAGCCATAGGGCTCTGGGCTCTGGCCAAAGCTAGTAATGGATCTGTTCCCTATGTAGTGTCCCTTAGACCAGGAGCCATAGGGCTCTGTGCTCTGGCCAAAGCTAGTAATGGATCTGTTCCCTATGTAGTGTCCCTTAGACCAGGAGCCATAGGGCTCTGTGCTCTGGCCAAAGCTAGTAATGGATCTGTTCCCTATGTAGTGTCCCTTAGACCAGGAGCCATAGGGCTCTGTGCTCTGGCCAATGCTAGTAATGGATCTGTTCCCTATGTAGTGTCCCTTAGACCAGGAGCCATAGGGCTCTGTGCTCTGGCCAAAGCTAGTAATGGATCTGTTCCCTATGTAGTGTCCCTTAGACCAGGAGCCATAGGGCTCTGTGCTCTGGCCAAAGCTAGTAATGGATCTGTTCCCTATGTAGTGTCCCTTAGACCAGGAGCCATAGGGCTCTGTGCTCTGGCCAAAGCTAGTAATGGATCTGTTCCCTATGTAGTGTCCCTTAGACCAGGAGCCATAGGGCTCTGTGCTCTGGCCAATGCTAGTAATGGATCTGTTCCCTATGTAGTGTCCCTTAGACCAGGAGCCATAGGGCTCTGGCCAAAGCTAGTAATGGATCTGTTCCCTATGTAGTGTCCCTTAGACCAGGAGCCATAGGGCTCTGGGCTCTGGCCAAAGCTAGTAATGGATCTGTTCCCTATGTAGTGTCCCTTAGACCAGGAGCCATAGGGCTCTGGGCTCTGGCCAAAGCTAGTAATGGATCTGTTCCCTATGTAGTGTCCCTTAGACCAGGAGCCATAGGGCTCTGTGCTCTGGCCAAAGCTAGTAATGGATCTGTTCCCTATGTAGTGTCCCTTAGACCAGGAGCCATAGGGCTCTGGGCTCTGGCCAAAGCTAGTAATGGATCTGTTCCCTATGTAGTGTCCCTTAGACCAGGAGCCATAGGGCTCTGTGCTCTGGCCAAAGCTAGTAATGGATCTGTTCCCTATGTAGTGTCCCTTAGACCAGGAGCCATAGGGCTCTGGGCTCTGGCCAAAGCTAGTAATGGATCTGTTCCCTATGTAGTGTCCCTTAGACCAGGAGCCATAGGGCTCTGTGCTCTGGCCAAAGCTAGTAATGGATCTGTTCCCTATGTAGTGTCCCTTAGACCAGGAGCCATAGGGCTCTGGGCTCTGGCCAAAAGCTAGTAATGGATCTGTTCCCTATGTAGTGTCCCTTAGACCAGGAGCCATAGGGCTCTGGGCTCTGGCCAAAGCTAGTAATGGATCTGTTCCTATGTAGTGTCCCCTTAGACCAGGAGCCATAGGGCTCTGGGCTCTGGCCAAAGCTAGTAAAGGATCTGTTCCCTATGTAGTGTCCCTTAGACCAGGAGCCATAGGGCTCTGTGCTCTGGCCAAAGCTAGTAATGGATCTGTTCCCTATGTAGTGTCCCTTAGACCAGGAGCCATAGGGCTCTGTGCTGTGTCCCTTAGACCAGGAGCCATAGGGCTCTGTGCTGTGTCCCTTAGACCAGGAGCCATAGGGCTCTGTGCTGTGTCCCTTAGACCAGGAGCCATAGGGCTCTGTGCTGTGTCCCTTAGACCAGGAGCCATAGGGCTCTGTGCTGTGTCCCTTAGACCAGGAGCCATAGGGCTCTGTGCTGTGTCCCTTAGACCAGGAGCCATAGGGCTCTGTGCTGTGTCCCTTAGACCAGGAGCCATAGGGCTCTGTGCTGCGTCCCTTAGACCAGGAGCCATAGGGCTCTGTGCTGTGTCCCTTAGACCAGGAGCCATAGGGCTCTGTGCTGTGTCCCTTAGACCAGGAGCCATAGGGCTCTGTGCTGTGTCCCTTAGACCAGGAGCCATAGGGCTCTGTGCTGTGTCCCTTAGACCAGGAGCCATAGGGCTCTGTGCTGTGTCCCTTAGACCAGGAGCCATAGGGCTCTGTGCTGTGTCCCTTAGACCAGGAGCCATAGGGCTCTGTGCTGTGTCCCTTAGACCAGGAGCCATAGGGCTCTGTGCTGTGTCCCTTAGACCAGGAGCCATAGGGCTCTGTGCTGTGTCCCTTAGACCAGGAGCCATAGGGCTCTGTGCTGTGTCCCTTAGACCAGGAGCCATAGGGCTCTGTGCTGTGTCCCTTAGACCAGGAGCCATAGGGCTCTGTGCTGTGTCCCTTAGACCAGGAGCCATAGGGCTCTGTGCTGTGTCCCCTAGACCAGGAGCCATAGGGCTCTGTGCTGTGTCCCTTAGACCAGGAGCCATAGGGCTCTGTGCTGTGTCCCTTAGACCAGGAGCCATAGGGCTCTGTGCTGTGTCCCTTAGACCAGGAGCCATAGGGCTCTGTGCTGTGTCCCTTAGACCAGGAGCCATAGGGCTCTGTGCTGTGTCCCTTAGACCAGGAGCCATAGGGCTCTGTGCTGTGTCCCTTAGACCAGGAGCCATAGGGCTCTGTGCTGTGTCCCTTAGACCAGGAGCCATAGGGCTCTGTGCTGTGTCCATTAGACCAGGAGCCATAGGGCTCTGTGCTGTGTCCCTTAGACCAGGAGCCATAGGGCTCTGTGCTCTGGCCAAAGCTAGTAATGGATCTGTTCCCTATGTAGTGTCCCTTAGACCAGGAGCCATAGGGCTCTGTGCTCTGGCCAAAGCTAGTAATGGATCTGTTCCCTATGTAGTGTCCCTTAGACCAGGAGCCATAAGGCTCTGGGCTCTGGCCAAAGCTAGTAATGGATCTGTTCCCTATGTAGTGTCCCTTAGACCAGGAGCCATAGGGCTCTGTGCTCTGGCCAAAGCTAGTAATGGATCTGTTCCCTATGTAGTGTCCCTTAGACCAGGAGCCATAGGGCTCTGTGCTCTGGCCAAAGCTAGTAATGGATCTGTTCCCTATGTAGTGTCCCTTAGACCAGGAGCCATAGGGCTCTGGGCTCTGGCCAAAGCTAGTAATGGATCTGTTCCCTATGTAGTGTCCCTTAGACCAGGAGCCATAGGGCTCTGGCCAAAGTAGTGCACTATTCTGTTCCCTATGTAGTGTCCCTTAGACCAGGAGCCATAGGGCTCTGTGCTCTGGCCAAAGCTAGTAATGGATCTGTTCCCTATGTAGTGTCCCTTAGACCAGGAGCCATAGGGCTCTGTGCTCTGGCCAAAGCTAGTAATGGATCTGTTCCTATGTAGTGTCCCTTAGACCAGGAGCCATAGGGCTCTGTGCTCTGGCCAAAGCTAGTAATGGATCTGTTCCCTATGTAGTGTCCCTTAGACCAGGAGCCATAGGGCTCTGTGCTCTGGCCAAAGCTAGTAATGGATCTGTTCCCTATGTAGTGTCCCTTAGACCAGGAGCCATAGGGCTCTGGCCAAAGCTAGTAATGGATCTGTTCCCTATGTAGTGTCCCTTAGACCAGGAGCCATAGGGCTCTGGGCTCTGGCCAAAGCTAGTAATGGATCTGTTCCTATGTAGTGTCCCTTAGACCAGGAGCCATAGGGCTCTGGGCTCTGGCCAAAGTAGTGCACTATTCTGTTCCCTATGTAGTGTCCCTTAGACCAGGAGCCATAGGGCTCTGTGCTCTGGCCAAAGCTAGTAATGGATCTGTTCCCTATGTAGTGTCCCTTAGACCAGGAGCCATAGGGCTCTGTGCTCTGGCCAAAGCTAGTAATGGATCTGTTCCCTATGTAGTGTCCCTTAGACCAGGAGCCATAGGGCTCTGGCCAAAGCTAGTAATGGATCTGTTCCCTATGTAGTGTCCCTTAGACCAGGAGCCATAGGGCTCTGGGCTCTGGCCAAAGCTAGTAATGGATCTGTTCCCTATGTAGTGTCCCTTAGACCAGGAGCCATAGGGCTCTGGGCTCTGGCCAAAGTAGTGCACTATTCTGTTCCCTATGTAGTGTCCCTTAGACCAGGAGCCATAGGGCTCTGTGCTCTGGCCAAAGCTAGTAATGGATCTGTTCCCTATGTAGTGTCCCTTAGACCAGGAGCCATAGGGCTCTGTGCTCTGGCCAAAGCTAGTAATGGATCTGTTCCCTATGTAGTGTCCCTTAGACCAGGAGCCATAGGGCTCTGTGCTCTGGCCAATGCTAGTAATGGATCTGTTCCTATGTAGTGTCCCTTAGACCAGGAGCCATAGGGCTCTGTGCTCTGGCCAAAGCTAGTAATGGATCTGTTCCCTATGTAGTGTCCCTTAGACCAGGAGCCATAGGGCTCTGTGCTCTGGCCAAAGCTAGTAATGGATCTGTTCCCTATGTAGTGTCCCTTAGACCAGGAGCCATAGGGCTCTGTGCTCTGGCCAATGCTAGTAATGGATCTGTTCCCTATGTAGTGTCCCTTAGACCAGGAGCCATAGGGCTCTGTGCTCTGGCCAAAGCTAGTAATGGATCTGTTCCCTATGTAGTGTCCCTTAGACCAGGAGCCATAGGGCTCTGGGCTCTGGCCAATGCTAGTAATGGATCTGTTCCCTATGTAGTGTCCCTTAGACCAGGAGCCATAGGGCTCTGGGCTCTGGCCAATGCTAGTAATGGATCTGTTCCTATGTAGTGTCCCTTAGACCAGGAGCCATAGGGCTCTGGGCTCTGGCCAATGCTAGTAATGGATCTGTTCCCTATGTAGTGTCCCTTAGACCAGGAGCCATAGGGCTCTGGGCTCTGGCCAATGCTAGTAATGGATCTGTTCCCTATGTAGTGTCCCTTAGACCAGGAGCCATAGGGCTCTGTGCTGTGTCCCTTAGACCAGGAGCCATAGGGCTCTGTGCTGTGTCCCTTAGACCAGGAGCCATAGGGCTCTGTGCTGTGTCCCTTAGACCAGGAGCCATAGGGCTCTGTGCTGTGTCCCTTAGACCAGGAGCCATAGGGCTCTGTGCTGTGTCCCTTAGACCAGGAGCCATAGGGCTCTGTGCTGTGTCCCTTAGACCAGGAGCCATAGGGCTCTGTGCTGTGTCCCTTAGACCAGGAGCCATAGGGCTCTGGGCTCTGGTCAATAGTAGTGCACTATATAGGGAATAGGGTGCCATTCTCTGGCCAAAGTAGTGCACTATATAGGGAATAGGGTTCCATTTGGGACATAATCACATTTACCTTTACGTCATTTAGCAGACGCTCTTATCCAGAGTGACTTACACATTGGTGCATTCACCTTATAGCCAGTGGGATAACCACTTTACAATTAAAAAAAAAGAGAGAGGGGGGGGGGTAGAAGGATTACTTTATCCTATCCCAGGTGTTCCTTAAAGAGGTGGGGTTTCAAGTGTCTCCGGAAGGTGGTGAGTGACTCCGCTGTCCTGGCGTCGTGAGGGAGCTTGTTCCACCATTGGGGTGCCAGAGCAGCGAACAGCTTTGACTGGGCTGAGCGGGAACTGTGCTTCCGCAGAGGTAGGGGGGCCAGCAGGCCAGAGGTGGATGAACGCAATGCCCTCGTTTGGGTGTAGGGACTGATCAGAGCCTGAACATGGCTTTCTCATTCTGAATAACAGGGCTAGTTGTTCACCTGCCCTTGCTGTCCAGTACTTACCTTAGTGAAGACCTTGATGGTGTGATGGAGGAAGTCAGCTTCCACCTTGTCAGGTAAGGCCAGCAGATGAGCAGCACAGTCCAGGATGCAGAGCAGGGTCAGTCTGTGGCTCTGGAGGACAATCAACAACAGACCTAGAATTAGGGTTGCAAAACTCCGGTAACTTTCCCAAAATTCCCAGGATGGAGGATTCTGGATTTCCTGTTTATTTCCCTCCTGATTCTGGGACTTTCTGAAAAATCAAAGAATTTGGGAAAGTTACTGGAATCTTTCAACCCTACCTATAATTGTATTATATATCACCTGACCTGGGGAGGAAGGCATTGTCGAAAGGTTACCTTAACCACACAATAACCTTGTCCTTTGTAGCTCAGTTGGTAGAGCATGGCGCTTGTAACACCAGGGTAGTGGGTTCGATTCCTGGGACCACCAATATGTTAAATGTATGCACGCATGACTAAATCATTTTGGATAAAAGTCTGCTAAATGGCATCCATTGTTATATTCTATAATGATTATATATTACAATCATCCCAAGTCGGCTAAATGGCATAGCATATATCATTTCTTATATATTTTACTGGTTGTGTGATAACCCATATTAACTACGTGATAACCCATATTAACAACATGATAACCCATATTAACTACGTGATAACCCATAGTAACAAAGTGATAACCCATAGTAACTATGTGATAACCCATAGTAACCATGTGATAACCCATAGTAACTACGTGATAACCCATAGTAAACATGTGATAATCCATATTAACTACGTGATAACCCATAGCAACCATGTGATAACCCATATTAACTACGTGATAACCCATAGTAACTACGTGATAACCCATAGTAACCACATGATAACCCATATTAACTATGTAATAACCCACATTAACTATGTGATAACACATTAACTACGTTATAACCCATAGTAACCATGTGATAACCCATATTAACTACGTGATAACCCATAGTAACCATGTGATAACCCATAGTTACTACGTGATAACCCATAGTAACCATGTTTTAACCCATATTAACTACATAATAACCATGTGATAACCCATAGTAACCATGTGATAACCCATAGTAACCATGTGATAACCCATAGTAACCATGTGATAACCTATAGTAACCACGTTATAACCCATAGTAACCACGTGATAACCCATAGTAATCCTTCAGTAGCCTCCAACTGCTCTTAAACACTAGTAAAACTAAATGCATGCTTTTCAATCGAACGCTGCTGGCACCCGCCCACCCGACTAGAATCACCACTCTCGACGGGTCTGACCTAGAGTATGTGGACAACTACAAATACCTAGGTGTCTGGTTAGACTGTAAACTCAACTTCCAGACTCACATAAAGAATCTCCAATCCAAAGTTAAATCTAGAATCGGCTTCCTATTTCGCAATAAAGCCTCCTTCACTCATGCTGCCAAACATGCCCTCGTAAAACTGACTATCCTACCGATCCTTGACTTCGGCGATGTCATTTACAAAATAGCCTCCAACACTCTACTCAGCAAATTGGATGTAGTCTATCACAGTGCCATCCGTTTTGTCTCCAAAGCCCCATACACTACCCACCACTGTGACCTGTACGCTCTTGTTGGCTGGTCCTCACTACATGTTCGTCGTCAAACCCACTGGCTCCAGGCCATCTATAAATCACTGCTAGGTAAATCCCCGCCTTATCTTAGCTCATTGGTCACCATAGCAGCACCCACCCGTAGTCTGCGCTCCAGCAGGTATATCTCACTGGTCATTCCCAAAGCCAACACCTCCTTTGGCCGCCATTCCTTCCAGTTCTCTGCTGCCAATGACTGGAACGAATTGCAAAAATCTCTGAAGCTGGAGACTCTTATCTCCCTCAATAACTTTAAGCATCAGTTGTCAGAGCACCTTACCAATCACTGCACCTGTACACAGCCCATCCGAAATTAGCCCACCCAACTACCTCATTCCTATATTGTTATTTATTTTGCTCTTTTGCACCCCAGTATCTCTATTTGCACATCTAGCATTCCAGTGTTAATACTATTGTAATTATTCTGCACTATAGCCTATTTATTGCCTTACCTCCATAACTTGCTACATTTGCACACACTGTATATATATTTTCTGTTGTATTTCTGACTTTATGTTTTTTTTTACCCCATATGTAACTCTGTTGTTTTTATTGCACTACTTTGCTTTATCTTGGCCAGGTCGCAGTTGTAAATGAGAACCTGTTCTCAACTGGCTTACCTGGTTAAATAAAGGTGAAAAAAAAAAAAAAAAAAAAAAAAAACGTGATAACCCATAGTAACCATGCGATAACCCATAGTAACCATGCGATACCCATAGTAACCATGCAATAACCCATAGTAACTATGTGATAACCCATAGTAACCACGTGATAACCCATAGTAACTACGTGATAACCCATAGTAACCATGTGATAACCCATAGTAACCATGTGATAACCCATAGTAACCATGTGATAACCCATAGTAACCATGTGATAACCCATAGTAACCATGTGATAACCCATAGTAACCATGTGATAACCCATAGTAACCATGTGATAACCCATAGTAGCCGGTATAATCGACATAACAATATTGGTTTTATGGTATAACAGTATTGCCTTCTCCCTTCTTCTACAGTGCCTTCGTAAAGTATTCAGACTCCTTGACTTTTTCCACATTTTGTTACGTTACAGCCTTATTCTAAAATTGATTAAATAGTTTTTTTCCCTCATCAATCTACACACAATAATCCATAATGACAAAACAAAAACTGGTTTTTAGAAATTGTAACAAATATATATACAGTGGGGAAAAAAAGTATTTAGTCAGCCACCAATTGTGTATGTTCTCCCACTTAAAAAGATGAGAGAGGCCTGTAATTTTCATCATAGGTACTCGTCAAATATGACAGACAAAATGAGCATTTTTTTTCCAGAAAATCACATTGTAGGATTTTTTATGAATTTATTTGCAAATTATGGTGGAAAATAAGTATTTGGTCAATAACAAAAGTTTCTCAATACTTTGTTATATACCCTTTGTTGGCAATGACACAGGTCAAACGTTTTCTGTAAGTCTTCACAAGGTTTTCACACAGTGTTGCTGGTATTTTGGCCCATTCCTCCATGCAGATCTCCTCTAGAGCAGTGATGTTTTGGGGCTGTCGCTGGGCAACACAGACTTTCAACTCCCTCCAAAGATTTTCTATGGGGTTGAGATCTGGAGACTGGCTAGGCCACTCCAGGACCTTGAAATGCTTCTTACGAAGCCACTCCTTCGTTGCCCGGGCGGTGTGTTTGGGATCATTGTCATGCTGAAAGACCCAGCCACGTTTCATCTTCAATGCCCTTGCTGATGGAAGGAGGTTTTCACTCAAAATCTCACGATACATGGCCCCATTCATTCTTTCCTTTACACGGATCAGTCGTACTGGTCCCTTTGCAGAAAAACAGCCCCAAAGCATGATGTTTCCACCCCCATGCTTCACAGTATGTATGGTGTTTGGATGCAACTCAGCATTCTTTGTCCTTTTTACAAAAAAGTTATATTTTGGTTTCATCTGACCATATGACATTCTCCCAATCCTCTTCTGGATCATCCAAATGCACTCTAGCAAACTTCAGACGGGCCTGGCCATGTACTGGCTTAAGCAGGGGGACACGTCTGGCACTGCAGGATTTGAGTCCCTGGCGGCGTAGTGTGTTACTGATGGTAGGCTTTGTTACTTTGGTCCCAGCTCTCTGCAGGTCATTCACTAGGTCCCCCTGTGTGGTTCTGGGACTTTTGCTCACCGTTCTTGTGATCATTTTGACCCCACGGGGTGAGATCTTGCGTGGAGCCCCAGATCGAGGGAGATTATCAGTGGTCTTGTATGTCTTCCATTTCCTAATAATTGCTCCCACAGTTGATTTCTTCAAACCAAGCTGCTTACCTATTGCAGATTCAGTCTTCCCAGCCTGGTGCAGGTCTACAATTTTGTTTCTGGTGTCCTTTGACAGCTCTTTGGTCTTGGCCATAGTGGAGTTTGGAGTGTGACTGTTTGAGGTTGTGGACAGGTGTCTTTTATACTGATAACAAGTTCAAACAGGTGCCATTAATACAGGTAACGAGTGGAGGACAGAGGAGCCTCTTAAAGAAGAAGTTACAGGTCTGTGAGAGCCAGAAATCTTGCTTGTTTGTAGGTGACCAAATACTTATTTTCCACCATAATTTGCAAATAAATGCATAAAAAATCCTACAATGTGATTTTCTGGATTTTCTTTTCTCATTTTGTCTGTCATAGTTGACGTGTACCTATGATGAAAATTACAGGCCTCTCTCATCTTTTTAAGTGGGAGAACTTGCACAATTGGTGGCTGACTAAATACTTTTTTCCCCCACTGATATATATATATATATATATATATATATATATATATATATATATATATATTATTCACATAATATACACTCCTGCATTGTCTTGGCTGTGTGCTTAGGGTTGTTGTCCTGTTGGAAGGTGAACCTTCGCCCCAGTCTGAGGTCCTGAGCGCTCTGGAGCAGGTTTTCATCAAGGATCTCTCTGTACTTTGCTCCGTTCATCTTTCCCTCGATCCTGTCTAGTCTCCCAGTCCCTGCCGCTGAAAAACATCCCCACAGCATGATGCTGCCACCACCAAGCTTCACCGTAGGGATGGTGTCAGGTTTCCTCCAGACGTGACGTTTGGCATTCAGGCCAAAGAGTTCAATCTTGTTTTCATCAGATCAGAGAGTCTTGTTTCTCGTGGTCTGAGAGTCCTTTAGGAGCCTTTTGGCAAACTCCAAGCGGGCTGTCCTGTGCCTTTTACTGAGGAGTGGCTTCCGTCTGGCCACTCTACCATAAAGGCCTGATTGGTGGAGTGCTGCAGAGGTTCTGGAAGGTTCTCCCATCTCCACAGAGGAACTCTGGAGCTCTGTCAGAGTGACCATCGGGATCTTGGTCACCCAATTGCTCAGTTTGGCCGGGCAGCCAGCTCTAGGAAGAGTCTTGGTGGTTCCAAACTTCTTCCCTTTAAGAATGATGAAGGCCACTGTGTTCTTGGGGACCTTCAATGTTGCAGTCATTTTTTGGTACCCTTCCCCAGATCTGTGCCTCGACACAATCATGTCTCGGAGCTCTACGGACAATTCCTTCGACCTGATGGCTTGGTTTTTGCTCTGACATGCACAGTCAACTGTGGGACCTTATATAGACAGGTGTGTGCCTTTCCAAATCATGTCCAATCAAATTGTAGAAACATCTCAAGGATGATCAATGGAAACAGGATGCACCTGAGCTCAATTTAGAGTCTCATAGCAAAGGGTCTAAATACTTATGTAAATAAGGTATTTCTGTTTTTAAATTTTAATACATTTACAAAAAATTCTACAAACCTGTTTTTGCTTTGTCATTATGGGGTATTGTGTGTAGATTGCTGAGGATTTTTATTTATTTAATCCATTTTAGAATAAGGCTGTAACGTAACAAAATATGGAGAAAGTCAAGGGGTCTGAATACTTTCCGAAGGCACTGTATATGACATCATCATACCTTCTCCAGAGAGTTGAGTGCATGCTGAGAGTTGCAGTTGTTTTGGCACAGGGCCTGGACATCCTGAGAGGAGATGATTGGCTCTTTGAGCTGCTCCAGCCAGGACCACATGAGACCAGCCAGCACCATAGGGTCTCTCTCTAGACTCAGCCTCTCCCAGGCGCCTTCTCTGGAGTTCAGCTCTGTCTGCAGGACCACACACTAATGTAGTCAACATCAGACCTGGGTTCAAATACTTGATCTGTGTTTGATTGAGCTGCCTATTGCAATGGAACCAATAGAAAAGTCCCACAAATTCAAACCCTGCCAAGCTAGCGCTCCAGGCAGGCTAAAGCAAACGCTGAAAGTATTTTTAAAGATTTCAAATAGTATTTGACCCCAGGTCTGGTGAACACCAATCACAATGTAACCCAGGTCTTGGTCAACACCAATCACAATGTAACCCCAGGTCTGGTCAACACCAATCACAATGTAACCCTGAATGTGAAACTCAAATAAAGAGTTACAAAAAAAACTAGATACAGCTGGGTGCACATATCCTCCGATATCTTCCCACTATATATACACATCAGTCATATCCTCCGATATCTTCCCACTATATATACACATCAGTCATATCCTCCGATATCTTCCCACTATATATACACATCAGTCATATCCTCCGATATCTTCCCACTATATATACACATCAGTCATATCCTCCGATATCTTCCCACTATATATACACATCAGTCATATCCTCCGATATCTTCCCACTATATATACACATCAGTCATATCCTCCGATATCTTCCCACTATATATACACATCAGTCATATCCTCCGATATCTTCCCACTATATATACACATCAGTCATATCCTCCGATATCTTCCCACTATATACACATCAGTCATATCCTCCGATATCTTCCCACTATATATACACATCAGTCATATCCTCCGATATCTTCCCACTATATATACACATCAGTCATATCCTCCGATATCTTCCCACTATATATACACATCAGTCATATCCTCCGATATCTTCCCACTATATATACACATCAGTCATATCCTCCGATATCTTCCCACTATATATACACA
The DNA here is from genome assembly GCF_020615455.1 of Coregonus clupeaformis. Lineage (NCBI taxonomy): Eukaryota > Metazoa > Chordata > Actinopteri > Salmoniformes > Salmonidae > Coregonus > Coregonus clupeaformis. The sequence goes on from NC_059203.1 coordinate 5,323,789, forward strand.
TCAGTCATATCCTCCGATATCTTCCCACTATATATACACATCAGTCATATCCTCCGATATCTTCCCACTATATATACACATCAGTCATATCCTCCGATATCTTCCCACTATATATACACATCAGTCATATCCTCCGATATCTTCCCTACTATATATACACATCAGTCATATCCTCCGATATCTTCCCACTATATATACACATCAGTCATATCCTCCGATATCTTCCCACTATATACACATCAGTCATATCCTCCGATATCTTCCCACTATATATACACATCAGTCATATCCTCCGATATCTTCCCACTATATACACACATCAGTCATATCCTCCGATATCTTCCCACTATATATACACATCAGTCATATCCTCCGATATCTTCCCACTATATACACACATCAGTCATATCCTCCGATATCTTCCCACTATATATACACATCAGTCATATCCTCCGATATCTTCCCACTATATATACACATCAGTCATATCCTCCGATATCTTCCCACTATATACACACATCAGTCATATCCTCCGATATCTTCCCACTATATACACACATCAGTCGAACTGTCATGTCTTACCTGCCACACTGAGACCTTGTAGCGGAGATCTTCATCCTTCAGGCCAAAAGCCAGAGCTCTGGCCACCAGCAAACGTCTAGCTTCCAGGGACAGCTCAGCATACAGGGTGATGACAGGGCGTTCTGTCAGCCTCTCCCTGTCCTCTCCGTTCTCTCTGTCCTCCCGTTCCTCTCTGTCCTCCCGTTCCTCTCTGTCTCCAGCCCTGTCTACCCCACACACAGATTCCTCTCCTCCTGTAGGGCTCATCACAGGCATATCTCCTCTCCACGGCCTCCCCTCTGACAGCTCTTCTCCTAAAGGCTTGGACAGACTATCCCCAAACCCAAAGGACAGACTTCGCTTGCCCTCACAGAGCTGCGCCCGCCTCTGGAACAGAGGAGACGTGTTCTTCTGGGTCAGGTGGTGATCCTTCTCCTCAGAACTCCTGTCCTGTCCTCCTCGCCTTTCCTCCCTCGTCTGCTCTCCCACGGAGAAGGGGTGGTGCTGTGGAGGGAGGCTAGGGGACCTGGGGGAATCCCAGGCTAAGGCTAGGTGGTGCTGGGGCTGGGTCAGAGGGCTGCAGCGAGGGATGCTCCAGACCTGGTTCTGCTCCCGGTCCGGGTCTCGTCTGGGGTCTAGCTTATACAGGGCTGAGTCGCTGTAGCTCAGCAATCGTTTCCCCGGCTGCAGAGGCTTCAGTAGGGAGGCTGCCACCCTGTTCTGCCGCTGCCACAGAGGGTCCAGCTCCTGGTTGCTCCACAGAACTCGGTGGTGGGCCAGGGCTGGGCTGAGAGAGGGGTCTAGGAGTAGTGATGGTTCCTGGGCCAGGGTTGGGCTGAGAGAGGGGTCTAGGAGTAGTGATGGTTCCTGGGCCAGGGTTGGGCTGAGAGAGGGGTCTAGGAGTAGTGATGGTTCCTGGGCCAGGGTTGGGCTGAGAGAGGGGTCTAGGAGTAGCGATGGTTCCTGGAGTAGTACTAGGTTTGGAGTGAGAAGTCGTTCCATGTGTAGTGTGTGGGTTAGGGCTGTCTCAGGTTGGGGACCAGGCTGGCAGGGTGAAGGCACAGGGATGCCCTTCCCTCTCATCTCCTTCCCCAGCAGCTGGATGGCCTGCTGGGACACTGTTTTCTCCACCTCAGCCGTCAGGTCTGGAACCTCCACCACCTCCTCCTCCACCACCACCTTCAATAACATCATCATCAACAGTTAGGTCTGGAACCTCCACCACCTCCTCCTCCACCACCACCTTCAATAACATCATCATCAACAGTTAGGTCTGGAACCTCCACCACCTTCAATAACATCATTATCAACAGTTAGGTCTGGAACCTCCACCACCTTCAATAACATCATCATCAACAGTTAGGTCTGGATCCTCCACCACCTTCAATAACATCATTATCAACAGTTAGGTCTGGATCCTCCACCACCTCCTCCTCCACCACCACCTTCAATAACATCATCATCAACAGTTAGGTCTGGATCCTCCACCACCTCCTCCTCCACCACCTCCTCCTCCACCACCTTCAATAACATCATCATCAACAGTTAGGTCTGGATCCTCCACCACCTCCTCCTCCACCACCACCTCCTCCACCACCTTCAATAACATCATCATCAACAGTTAGGTCTGGAACCTCCACCACCTCCTCCTCCACCACCACCTCCTCCACCACCTTCAATAACATCATCATCAACAGTTAGGTCTGGATCCTCCACCACCTTCAATAACATCATTATCAACAGTTAGGTCTGGATCCTCCACCACCTTCAATAACATCATTATCAACAGTTAGGTCTGGATCCTCCACCACCTTCAATAACATCATCATCAACAGTTAGGTCTGGAACCTCCACCACCTTCAATAACATCAACAACCAATCAATCGGCATCTTTAGTATTAGTTTATGTTTTACCTGTCCATAATACCATAATAATGTATTATTACCTGTCCATAATACCATAATAATGTATTATTACCTGTCCATAATACCATGATAATGTATTATTACCTGTCTATATCATGATAATGTATTATTACCTGTCTATACCATGATAATGTATTATTACCTGTCCATAATACCATGATAATGTATTCTTACCTGTTTATACCATGATAATGTATTATTACCTGTCTATACCACGATAATGTATTATTACATGTCCATAATACCATAATGTATTATTACCTGTCTATACGATGATAATGTATTATTACCTGTCCATAATACCATGATAATGTATTATTACCTGTCTATACCATGATAGTGTATTATTACCTGTCTATACCATGATAATGTATTATTACCTGTCTATACCGTGATAATGTATTATTACCTGTCTATACCATGATAATGTATTATTACCGGTCTATACCATGATAATGTATTATTACCTGTCTATACCATGATAATGTATTATTACCCGTCTATACCATGATAATGTATTATTACCTGTACATAATACCATGATAATGTATTATTACCTGTCTATACCACGATAATGTATTATTACCTGTCTATACCATGATAATGTATTATTACCTGTCTATACCATGATAGTGTATTATTACCTGTCTATACCATGATAATGTATTATTACCGGTCTATACCATGATAATGTATTATTACCTGTCTATACCATGATAATGTATTATTACCTGTCTATACCATGATAATGTATTATTACCTGTCTATACCATGATAATGTATTATTACCTGTCTATACCATGATAATGTATTATTACCTGTCCATAATACCATGATAATGTATTATTACCTGTCTATACCATGATAGTGTATTATTACCTGTCTATACCACGATAATGTATTATTACCTGTCCATACCACGATAATGTAATATTACCTGTCCATACCATGATAATGTATTATTACCTGTCTATACCATGATAATGTATTATTACATGTCTATACCACGATAATGTATTATTACCTGTCTATACCACGATAATGTATTATTACCTGTCCATACCACGATAATGTATTATTACCCGTCTATACCATAATAATGTATTATTACCCGTCTATACCATAATAATGTATTATTACACGTCTATACCATGATAATGTATTATTACCTGTCTATACCACGATAATGTATTATTACCTGTCTATACCACGATAATGTATTATTACCCGTCTATACCACGATAATGTATTATTACCGGTCTATACCACGATAATGTATTATTACCTGTCTATACCACGATAATGTATTATTACCTGTCTATACCATGATAATGTATTATTACCTGTCCATACCATGATAATGTATTATTACCTGTCCATACCATGATAATGTATTATTACCTGTCTATACCATAATAATGTATTATTGCCCGTCTATACCATGATAATGTATTATTACATGTCCATACCATGATAATGTATTATTACCTGTCCATACCACGATAATGTATTATTGCCCGTCTATATCATGATAATGTATTATTGCCTGTCTATACCATGATAATGTATCATTACCTGTCTATACATGATAATGTATAATTACATGTCTATACCACGATAATGTAATATTACCTGTCTATACCACGATAATGTATTATTCCCTGTCTATACCACAATAATGTATTATTACCTGTCCATACCACGATAATGTATTATTACCTGTCCATACCACGATAATGTATTATTACCCGTTTATATCATGATAATGTATTATCACCTGTCTATACCATGATAATGTATTATTACCTGTCTATACATGATAATGTATAATTACATGTCTATACCACGATAATGTATTATTACCTGTCTATACCATGATAATGTATTATTACCTGTCTATACCATGATAATGTATTATTACCTGTCTATACCATGATAATGTATTATTACCTGTCTATACCATGATAATGTATTATTACCTGTCCATAATACCATGATAATGTATTATTACCTGTCTATACCATGATAGTGTATTATTACCTGTCTATACCATGATAATGTATTATTACCTGTCTATACCATGATAATGTATTATCACCTGTCTATACCATGATAATGTATTATTACCTGTCTATACCACGATAATGTATTATTACCTGTCTATACCACGATAATGTATTATTGCCTGTCTATACCACGATAATGTATTATTACCTGTCCATACCATGATAATGTATTATTACCTGTCTATACCATGATAATGTATTATTACATGTCTATACCACGATAATGTATTATTACCTGTCAATACCACGATAATGTATTATTACCTGTCTATACCACGATAATGTATTATTACCTGTCCATACCACGATAATGTATTATTACCCGTCTATACCATAATAATGTATTATTACCCGTCTATACCATAATAATGTATTATTACACGTCTATACCATGATAATGTATTATTACCTGTCTACACCACGATAATGTATTATTACCTGTCTATACCGCGATAATGTATTATTACCCGTCTATACCACGATAATGTATTATTACCTGTCTATACCACGATAATGTATTATTACCTGTCTATACCACGATAATGTATTATTACCTGTCTATACCATGATAATGTATCATTACCTGTCCATACCATGATAATGTATTATTACCTGTCCATACCATGATAATGTATTATTACCTGTCTATACCATAATAATGTATTATTGCCCGTCTATACCATGATAATGTATTATTACATGTCCATACCATGATAATGTATTATTACCTGTCCATACCACGATAATGTATTATTACCCGTCTATATCATGATAATGTATTATTGCCTGTCTATACCATGATAATGTATTATTACCTGTCTATACATGATAATGTATAATTACATGTCTATACCACGATAATGTAATAATACCTGTCTATACCACGATAATGTATTATTACCTGTCTATACCACGATAATGTATTATTACCTGTCCATACCATGATAATGTATTATTACCCGTCTATACCATAATAATGTATTATTACCCGTCTATACCATGATAATGTATTATTACCTGTCTATACCATGATAATGTATTATCACCTGTCTATACCACGATAATGTATTATTACCTGTCTATACCATGATAATGTATTACCTGTCCATACCACGATAATGTATTATTACCTGTCCATACCATGATAATGTATTATTACCTGTCTATACCATAATAATGTATTATTACCCGTCCATACCATGATAATGTATTATTACCTGTCCATACCATGATAATGTATTATTACCTGTCTATATCATGATAATGTATTATTACCTGTCTATACCATGATAATGTATTCTTACCTGTCTATACCATGATAATGTATTACCTGTCTGTTGGCAGCGATGTCCAGGAGGACCTTGCAGATCAGCTGGACGATCTTTGGCACGTTCTTCATCTGCCGCGCCTCGTACCCGTGCAGCAGGTGGCGCTGGCGAGTCAGGTACTGGGACAGCGTAACGGCGTTGGCCCGGGGTTCTGCGCAGGAGAACACGTTCCTCAACGGAACCAGGAACTGAGCGAACTCCCGGACACACAGCAGCTGGCCTCGGGTCTGGATGGAGTTGGGCCGCTTGGCTCTGACGAACAGGATGGCCTGGTCCGCACTCATACGAGAGGTGAACACCAGATAACACGCCAGTAACACACCTGGTAAACACAGAAACACCTGGTAAACACAGTAACACACCTGGTAAACAGAGTAACACACCTGGTAAACAGAGTAACACACCTGGTAAACACAGAAACACACCATTAACACGCCAGGTAAACACAGTAACACACCTGGTAAACACATTTACACACCTGGTAAACACATTTACACACCTGGTAAACACATTTACACACCTGGTAAACACAGTAACACATCAGCTAAACACAGTAACACCTGAATTGCATGTCTCACAGTAACACACCTGGTAAACACAGTAACACACCTGGTAAACACAGTAACACACCTGGTAAACACAGTAACACACCTGGTAAACACAGTAACACACCTGGTAAACACAGTAACACACCTGGTAAACAGAGTAACACACCTGGTAAACAGAGTTACACACCTGGTAAACACAGTAACACACCAGGTAAACACAGTAACACACCTAGAACTCAACCAGGGACATGCTTGTAGCCGTAGTGCGGCAGATAGCCTAGCGGTAAAGAGCGTTGGGCCAGTCACCGAAAGGTCACTAATTCGAATGCCAGAGCCAACAACATGAAAAATATGCCAATGTGCCCTTGAGCAAGGCACTAATTATTAGTAGTAACATGCTTAGAACAAATCTACTACTAATCAAATGTGACCGACAGCATTGATTTGGTCTTATGTAGCCAAATTTGAAATTATGTTTTTTACATTGGATAAAAGTAGAGACTAAGAGCTACAAAATAAACCATTTGATTAAATGATGGTTTACACAACCTGCCATCCCCAGCCTATTATAATGTACCTGTCCTGTACCTGTCCTGTACCTGCCATCCCCAGCCTATTATAACGTACCTGTCCTGTACCTGCCATCCCCAGCCTATTATAACGTACCTGTCCTGTACCTGCCATCCCCAGCCTATTATAACGTACCTGTCCTGTACCTGCCATCCCCAGCCTATTATAACGTACCTGTCCAGTACCTGTCCTGTACCTGCCATCCCCAGCCTATTATAACGTACCTGTCCAATACCTGTCCTGTACCTGCCATCCCCAGCCTATTATAACGTACCTGTCCAGTACCTGCCATCCCCAGCCTATTATAACGTACCTGTCCAGTACCTGTCCTGTACCTGCCATCCCCAGCCTATTATAACGTACCTGTCCGGTACCTGCCATTCCCAGCCTATTATAATGTACCTGTCCTGTACCTGTCCTCTACCTGCCATCCCCAGCCTATTATAACGTACCTGTCCTGTACCTGCCATCCCCAGCCTATTATAACGTACCTGTCCAGTACCTGTCCTGTACCTGCCATCCCCAGCCTATTATAACGTACCTGTCCAATACCTGTCCTGTACCTGCCATCCCCAGCCTATTATAACGTACCTGTCCAGTACCTGTCCTGTACCTGCCATCCCCAGCCTATTATAACGTACCTGTCCTGTACCTGCCATTCCCAGCCTATTATAATGTACCTGTCCTGTACCTGTCCTGTACCTGCCATCCCCAGCCTATTATAATGTACCTGTCCTGTACCTGCCATCCCCAGCCTATTATAACGTACCTGTCCTGTACCTGCCATCCCCAGCCTATTATAACGTACCTGTCCTGTACCTGTCCTGTACCTGCCATCCCCAGCCTATTATAATGTACCTGTCCTGTACCTGCCATCCCCAGCCTATTATAACGTACCTGTCCAGTACCTGTCCTGTACCTGCCATCCCCAGCCTATTATAACATACCTGTCCAGTACCTGTCCTGTACCTGCCATCCCCAGCCTATTATAATGTACCTGTCCTGTACCTGCCATCCCCAGCCTATTATAACGTACCTGTCCTGTACCTGCCATCCCCAGCCTATTATAACGTACCTGTCCTGTACCTGTCCTGTACCTGCCATCCCCAGCCTATTATAATGTACCTGTCCTGTACCTGCCATCCCCAGCCTATTATAACGTACCTGTCCAGTACCTGTCCTGTACCTGCCATCCCCAGCCTATTATAACGTACCTGTCCTCCCCAGCCTATTATAACGTACCTGTCCTGTTCTGCCCAGCCATGTGACTTTATAGGTTGTGTGATGTTATGATTGGGTAGATTTGATGTACCTGTTCTCCCTAGGCCGGCGTGACAATGCACGGCCATCTTTCCCTCCTGGACGGCGAAAGACATCACCTTGACCATGTCCAGTATAGTTGTTAGGGACGCCACGCCGTAGTCCTTCCAGCCAAAGTTATAGAAATAAACTGGAAACAGAGCAAAGAAAAGATGACGTCTAACAGGATGCACTAGAACATCCCAGTTGGCACCCTATTTCCTATATAATGAAACTACTGACCAAAGCAGAGCACTATTTCGGAAATAGGGGGCCAACTGGGATGCAGGGGAACATGAACTATAATCTACACCAACGCTGTGTCATACATTATGACAATATGAAAATACATTGTTAAAAAGAAGGACGCCTGTGAAATAAATATAGTTTCATCCAAAAAGTCACTGTATCTTTTTCTGTGTTCAATTGATTCAATCTGAAGAATGGTGTTCACAATATGACACAGGACAGGAAGACATCTGACACAGGACAGGAAGACATCTCACACAGGACAGGAAGACATCTCACACAGGACAGGAAGACATATGGCACAGGACAGGAAGACATCTGACACAGGACAGGAAGACATCTGACACAGGACAGGAAGACAGGAGAGCATGCGAGCAGTATACACTACTACAGACTCTCACTATACAGACTCTCACTATACAGACTCTCACTATACAGACTCTCAGTACTACAGACTCTCACTATACAGACTCTCACTATACAGACTCTCAGTACTACAGACTCTCACTATACAGACTCTCACTATACAGACTCTCAGTACTACAGACTCTCACTATACAGACTCTCACTATACAGACTCTCACTATACAGACTCTCAGTACTACAGACTCTCACTATACAGACTCTCACTATACAGACTCTCACTATACAGACTCTCACTATACAGACTCTCAGTATACAGACTCTCCCTATACAGACTCTCAGTACTACAGACTCTCAGTACTACAGACTCTCAGTACTACAGACTCTCACTATACAGACTCTCACTATACAGACTCTCACTATACAGACTCTCACTATACAGACTCTCACTATACAGACTCTCACTATAAAGACTCTCAGTACTACAGACTCTCAGTACTACATACTCTCCCTATACAGACTCTCACTATACAGACTCTCAGTACTACAGACTCTCACTATACAGACTCTCACTATACAGACTCTCACTATACAGACTCTCACTATACAGACTCTCACTATACAGACTCTCACTATACAGACTCTCACTATACAGACTCTCACTATAAAGACTCTCAGTACTACAGACTCTCAGTACTACAGACTCTCACTATACAGACTCTCACTATACAGACTCTCACTATACAGACTCTCACTATACAGACTCTCAGTACTACAGACTCTCACTATACAGACTCTCACTATACAGACTCTCAGTACTACAGACTCTCAGTACTACAGACTCTCACTATACAGACTCTCACTATACAGACTCTCAGTACTACAGACTCTCAGTACTACAGACTCTCACTATACAGACTCTCACTATACAGACTCTCACTATACAGACTCTCACTATACAGACTCTCAGTACTACAGACTCTCAGTACTACAGACTCTCACTATACAGACTCTCACTATACAGACTCTCACTATACAGACTCTCACTATACAGACTCTCAGTACTACAGACTCTCAGTACTACAGACTCTCAGTATACAGACTCTCAGTACTACAGACTCTCACTATACAGACTCTCACTATACAGACTCTCACTATACAGACTCACACTATACAGACTCTCAGTACTACAGACTCTCACTATACAGACTCTCAGTACTACAGACTCTCACTATACAGACTCTCACTATACAGACTCTCACTATACAGACTCTCACTATACAGACTCTCACTATACAGACTCTCAGTACTACAGACTCTCAGTACTACAGACTCGCACTATACAGACTCTCACTATACAGACCCTCACTATACAGACTCTCACTATACAGACTCTCACTATACAGACTCTCAGTACTACAGACTCTCACTATACAGACTCTCAGTACTACAGACTCTCACTATACAGACTCTCAGTACTACAGACTCTCACTATACAGACTCTCAGTACTACAGACTCTCAGTACTACAGACTCTCAGTACTACAGACTCTCAGTACTACAGACTCTCACTATAGGTACCATGACAGTATAGACTTAGGGCCCCCATACTCAAGTGACGGACCAGAACGGGGTCATTACGGACCTTGGGTCCTGACTATCAATTTTGATTTTTTTGTGGGGGGTTACTCGGTCAGGCTTCGGCCCCTGGTATCATATAAACAAGCATAAGACATGGATGAATCTGCCTGACTACTGCTACGGTACTATAGACTACTGCTACAGTACTATAGACTACTGCTACAGTACTATAGACTACTGCTACAGTACTATAGACTAATGCCTGCTACAGTCCTATAGACTAATGTCTGCTACAGTACTATAGACTACTGCTACAGTACTATAGACTACTGCTACAGAACTATAGACTACTGCTACAGTACTATAGACTACTGCTACAGTACTATAGACTACTGCCTGCTAAAGTACTATAGACTACTGCTACAGTACTATAGACTACTGCTACAGTACTATAGACTACTGCTACAGTACTATAGACTACTGCTACAGTACTATAGACTACTGCCTACTACAGTATTATAGAATACTGCTTCAGTATTATAGACTACTGCTACAGTACTATAGACTACTGCCTGCTACAGTACTATAGACTACTGCCTGCTACAGTACTATAGACTACTGCTACAGTACTATAGACTACTGCTACAGAACTATAGACTACTGCCTACTACAGTATTATAGAATACTGCTTCAGTATTATAGACTACTGCTACAGTACTATAGACTACTGCCTGCTACAGTACTATACACTACTGCTACAGTACTATAGACTACTGCTACAGTACTATAGACTACTGCCTGCTACAGTACTATAGACTACTGCTACAGTACTATAGACTACTGCTACAGTACTATAGACTACTGCCTACTACAGTATTATAGAATACTGCTTCAGTATTATAGACTACTGCTACAGTACTATACACTACTGCCTGCTACGGTACTATAGACTACTGCCTGCTACAGTACTATAGACTACTGGCTGCTACAGTACTATAGACTACTGGCTGCTACAGTACTATAGACTACTGGCTGCTACAGTACTATAGACTACTGCCTGCTACAGTACTATAGACTACTGCCTGCTACAGTACTATAGACTACTGCTACAGTACTATAGACTACTGCCTGCTACAGTACTATAGACTACTGCCTGCTACAGTACTATATACTACTGCTACAGTACTATAGACTACTGCCTGCTACAGTACTATAGACTACTGCTACAGTACTATAGACTACTGCCTGCTACAGTACTATAGACTACTGCCTGCTACAGTACTATAGACTACTGCCTGCTACAGTACTATAGACTACTGCTACAGTACAATAGACTACTGCTACAGAACTATAGACTACTGCTACAGTACTATAGACTACTGCCTGCTACAGTACTATAGACTACTGCCTGCTACAGTACTATAGACTACTGCTACAGTACTATAGACTACTGCTACAGTACTATAGACTACTGCTACAGTACTATAGACTACTGCTACAGTACTATAGACTACTGCTACAGTACTATAGACTACTGCTACAGTACTATAGACAATTTATTTTTTGGCCAACTCAGTCGGGGTCTGAAATTACTGTTGCCGGGTAGAACAGTAGAACACAAGGTGCAATTTAGAAATGTGTTTATACATCATCAGTTTTCTCTTATGTCAGGACTGATACTCAGTTAGTCCATGTCAGCTAACAGATTGGTACTCAGTTAGTCCATGTCAGCTAACAGATTGGTACTCAGTTAGTCCATGTCAGCTAACAGATTGGTACTCAGTTAGTCCATGTCAGCTAACAGATTGGTACTCAGTTAGTCCATGTCAGCTAACAGATTGGTACTCAGTTAGTCCATGTCAGCTAACAGATTGGTACTCAGTTAGTCCATGTCAGCTAACATATTGGTACTCAGTTAGTCCATGTCAGCTAACAGATTGGTACTCAGTTAGTCCATGTCAGCTAACAGATTGGTACTCAGTTAGTCCATGTCAGCTAACAGATTGGTACTCAGTTAGTCCATGTCAGCTAACAGATTGGTACTCAGTTAGTCCATGTCAGCTAACAGATTGGTACTCAGTTAGTCCATGTCAGCTAACAGATTGGTACTCACCTAGTCCATGTCAGCTAACAGATTGGTACTCAGTTAGTCCATGTCAGCTAACAGATTGGTACTCAGCTAGTCCATGTCAGCTAACAGATTGGTACTCAGCTAGTCCATGTCAGCTAACAGATTGGTACTCAGCTAGTCCATGTCAGCTAACAGATTGGTACTCAGTTAGTCCATGTCAGCTAACAGATTGGTACTCAGTTAGTCCATGTCAGCTAACAGATTGGTACTCAGTTAGTCCATGTCAGCTAACAGATTGGTACTCAGCTAGTCCATGTCAGCTAACAGATTGGTACTCAGCTAGTCCATGTCAGCTAACAGTGCCCAGCTATCTAAACGTAGTAATCATGGTCCAGCCAGGGGCCCCCATTGATTTTGTTAGTCAGTCTCACTTAGATATCATATAGAGTTGAAGTCGGAAGTTTACATACACTTAGGTTGGAGTCATTAAAACTCGTTTTTTCAACCACTCCACAAATTTCTTGTTAACAAACTATAATTTTGGCAAGTCGGTTAGGACATCTACTTTGTATATGACACAAGTAATTTTTCCAACAATTGTTTACAGACAGATTATTTCACTTATAATTCACTGTATCACAATTCCAGTGGGTCAGAAGTTTACATACACTAAGTAGACTTTGCCTTTAAACAGCTTGGAAAATTCCAGAAAATGATGTCATGGCATTAGACGCTTCTTATAGGCTAATTGACATGATTTGAGTCAATTGGAGGTGTATTTGTGAATGTATTTCAAGGCCTACCTTCAAACTCAGTGCCTCTTTGCTTGACATCATGGGAAAATCAAAAGAAATCAGCCAAGACCTCAGCAAAAAAATTCTAGACCTCAACAAGTCTGGTTCATCCTTGGGAGCAATTTCCAAACGCCTGAAGTTACCACGTTCATCTGTACAAACAATAGTACGCAAGTATAAACACCATGGGACCACGCAGCCGTTATACCGCTCAGGAAGGAGACGCGTTCTCCTAGAGATGAACGTACTTTGGTGCGAAAAGTGCAAATCAATCCCAGAACAACAGCAAAGGACCTTGTGAAGATGCTGGAGGAAACAGGTACAAAAGTATCTATATCCACAGTAAAACGAGTCCTATATCGACATAACCTGAAAGGCCGCTCAGCAAGGAAGAAGCCAATGCTCCAAAACCGCCATAAAAAAGACAGACTACGGTTTGCAACTGCACATGGGGACAAGGATTGTACTTTTTGGAGAAATATCCTCTGGTCTGATGAAACAAAAATAGAACTGTTTGGCCATAAATACCATCGTTATGTTTGGAGGAAAAAGGGGGTAGCTTGCAAGCCGAAGAACACCATCCCAACCGTGAAGCACGGGGGTGGCAGCATCATGCTGTGGGGTGCTTTGCTGCAGGAGGAACTGGTGCACTTCACAAAATAGATGGCATCATGAGGAAGGAAAATTATGTGGATATATTGAAGCAACATCTCAAGACATCAGTCAGGAAGTTAAAGCTTGGTCGCAAATGGGTCTTCCAAATGGACAATGACCCCAAGCATACTTCCAAAGTTGTGGCAAAATGGCTTAAGGACAACAGTGTCAAGGTATTGGAGTGGCCATCACAAAGCCCCGACCTCAATCCTATTGAACATTTGTGGGCAGAACTGAAAAAGCGTGTGCGAGCAAGGAGGCCTACAAACCTGACTCAGATACACCAGCTCTGTCAGGAGGAATGGGCCAAAATTCACCCAACTTATTGTGGGAAGCTTGTGGAAGGCTACCCGAAACGTTTGACGCAAGTTAAACAATTCAAAGGCAATGCTACCAAAATACTAATTGAGTGTATGTAAACTTCTGACCCACTGGGAATGTGATGAAAGAAATAAAAGCTGAAATAAATCATTCTATCTACTATTATTCTGACATTTCACATTCTTAAAATAAAGTGGTGATCCTAACTGACCTAAGACAGGGAATTTTTACTAGGATTAAATGTCAGGAATTGTGAAAAACTGAGTTTAAATGTATTTGGCTAAGGTGTATGTAAACTTCAACTGTAGAATACTGCAAACATTTCTCTCCACCCTATGGCAAAATATTTAGACTTGCAGGAAATTAGCTGGAAAACAGCACATTTTCATCTCCGCCCCATAGCAAAATGAGTAAAATTACATGACATTAGTTATACAATTGCAAAGGTGGATCACTGGCCACGGGCAGCATTTGGTAAGCTAACACACCCACACACACACTCACCTCCACCTCCCTGCTCCGTTTTCAGGTCCGTTAGCAATGTGGGTTGACACACAAGTTAACTTATCGATCTCAGTTCATACATTACACACATTGTTCTTACCTCCCTTCAGTAACATGGCAAAATGTGTAGAATTGCACGAAATCAACTCTAAAACGTTAAACAATGGTTATCCCCTGTCAAAAGGGGGGCACCTAAAATATTTAGCTCGCTATGTGGCGGTGGGGGGGGGTATGTTGTTAGGCATCAATGGAAAGTCCTGAGATATACATTCTATAATCTACAGTGTGTGTTGTGTGTGTGTGTGTGTGTGTGTGTGTTGTGTGTAGCTGCAGAAAAACCAATCTCAGGAGAGCTCGTTAGCCACAGGATGTCAGAGGGTTGCTAGCTCAGCTCACAGAGGACCTACTTTCTATAGGATCAACAGTAAGATAATCACTGGCTATGGTAATGAACACACACTGTTAGATGAGGTTGGATCAACAGTAAGATAATCACTGGCTATGGTAATGAACACACGCTGTTAGATGAGGTTGGATCAACAGTAAGATAATCACTGGCTATGGTAATGAACACACGCTGTTAGATGAGGTTGGATCAACCGTAAGATAATCACTGGCTATGGTAATGAACACACACTGTTAGATGAGGTTGGATCAACAGTAAGATAATCACTGGCTATGGTAATGAACACACGCTGTTAGATGAGGTTGGATCAACAGTAAGATAATCACTGGCTATGGTAATGAACACACACTGTTAGATGAGGTTGGATCAACCGTAAGATAATCACTGGCTATGGTAATGAACACACACTGTTAGATGAGGTTGGATCAACCGTAAGATAATCACTGGCTATGGTAATGAACACACGCTGTTAGATGAGGTTGGATCAACCGTAAGATAATCACTGGCTATGGTAATGAACACACGCTGTTAGATGAGGTTGGATCAACCGTAAGATAATCACTGGCTATGGTAATGAACACACGCTGTTAGATGAGGTTGGATCAACCGTAAGATAATCACTGGCTATGGTAATGAACACACGCTGTTAGATGAGGTTGGATCAACCGTAAGATAATCACTGGCTATGGTAATGAACACACGCTGTTAGATGAGGTTGGATCAACCGTAAGATAATGCACTGCAGAAAAAAAAGGGCTACAATAAGAATTATTCAGTACTTCTCTGTTGGAGCAACATCCCCTAAACTACACTAGCTCATATAAATACCTTGGATTCCTTTCTGATGGATGTATGATCTTTGAGGAGGGTATAAAGTCTCTATCAGATTGTGCAGGCAGAGCGTTGGGGTCGGTTGGTAGTACACTGAACATCTATAAAGACCTTGGCTATTGGACATATTCACAGCTCTATAATGAATGTGGTTCTCCTGTACTGAACTATGCTGCTGGAATCTGCGTTTGTAAAGAATCCAAAACAGCTAACTCTATTCCAAACAGAGACATGGATGTTTCCTTGGAAAACAGAGACATAGATGTTTCCTTGGAAAACAGAGACATAGATGTTTCCTTGGAAAACAGAGACATAGATGTTTCCTTGGAAAACAGAGACATAGATGTTTCCTTGGAAAAAAGAGACATAGATGTTTCCTTGGAAAACAGAGACATAGATGTTTCCTTGGAAAACAGAGACATATATGTTTCCTTGGAAAACAGAGACATAGATGTTTCCTTGGAAAACAGAGACATAGATGTTTCCTTGGAAAACAGAGACATACAGTGGGGAAAAAAAGTATTTAGTCAGCCACCAATTGTGCAAGTTCTCCCACTTAAAAAGATGAGAGAGGCCTGTAATTTTCATCATAGGTACACGTCAAATATGACAGACAAATTGAGAAAACAAAATCCAGAAAATCACATTGTAGGATTTTTAATGAATTTATTTGCAAATTATGGTGGAAAATAAGTATTTGGTCACCTACAAACAAGCAAGATTTCTGGCTCTCACAGACCTGTAACTTCTTCTTTAAGAGGCTCCTCTGTCCTCCACTAGTTACCTGTATTAAAGGCACCTGTTTGAACTTGTTATCAGTATAAAATACACCTGTCCACAACCTCAAACAGTCACACTCCAAACTCCACTATGGCCAAGACCAAAGAGCTGTCAAAGGACACCAGAAACAAAATTGTAGACCTGCACCAGGCTGGGAAGACTGAATCTGCAATAGGTAAGCAGCTTGGTTTGAAGAAATCAACTGTGGGAGCAATTATTAGGAAATGGAAGACATACAAGACCACTGATAATCTCCCTCGATCTGGGGCTCCACGCAAGATCTCACCCCGTGGGGTCAAAATGATCACAAGAACGGTGAGCAAAAATCCCAGAAAAACACGGGGGGACCTAGTGAATGACCTGCAGAGAGCTGGGACCAAAGTAACAAAGCCTACCATCAGTAACACACTACGCCGCCAGGGACTCAAATCCTGCAGTGCAAGACGTGTCCCCCTGCTTAAGCCAGTACATGTCCAGGCCCGTCTGAAGTTTGCTAGAGTGCATTTGGATGATCCAGAAGAGGATTGGGAGAATGTCATATGGTCAGATGAAACCAAAATATAACTTTTTGGTAAAAACTCAACTCGTCGTGTTTGGAGGACAAAGAATGCTGAGTTGCATCCAAAGAACACCATACCTACTGTGAAGCATGGGGTGGAAACATCATGCTTTGGGGCTTTTTTTCTGCAAAGGGACCAGGACGACTGATCCGTGTAAAGGAAAGAATGAATGGGGCCATGTATCGTGAGATTTTGAGTGAAAACCTCCTTCCATCAGCAAGGGCATTGAAGATGAAACGTGGCTGGGTCTTTCAGCATGACAATGATCCCAAACACACCGCCCGGGCAACGAAGGAGTGGCTTCGTAAGAAGCATTTCAAGGTCCTGGAGTGGCCTAGCCAGTCTCCAGATCTCAACCCCATAGAAAATCTTTGGAGGGAGTTGAAAGTCTGTGTTGCCCAGCGACAGCCCCAAAACATCACTGCTCTAGAGGAGATCTGCATGGAGGAATGGGCCAAAATACCAGCAACAGTGTGTGAAAACCTTGTGAAGACTTACAGAAAACGTTTGACCTGTGTCATTGCCAACAAAGGGTATATAACAAAGTATTGAGAAACTTTTGTTATTGACCAAATACTTATTTTCCACCATAGTTTGCAAATAAATTCATTAAAAATCCTACAATGTGATTTTCTGGATTTTCTTTTCTCATTTTGTCTGTCATAGTTGACGTGTACCTATGATGAAAATTACAGGCCTCTCTCATCTTTTTAAGTGGGAGAACTTGCACAATTGGTGGCTGACTAAATACTTTTTTCCCCCACTGTATGTATGTATGTATATATATACAGTGCCCTCCACAATTATTGGCACCCCTGTTTAAGATGTGGTCGAGGACTTCCAAAAATTCTCCTTTTTTTTTTTAACAACATAGAACCCAAATGCAAAAAAATAGAAAAATCCAACCTTTTATTTAAGTAGATTACTTTGGTGGTAAAAAAAAAATCAAAAATTTGAAAAAAAAAAACTTGAAATCATGTGTCCCACAATTATTGGCACCCCTAACAATTCCGCTGAAATTTTTAATTGATTTTTTTTAAAATATATTTTTCTGTAGTTGCTAAAGTTGGTCAGGGTATCTAGGAACTTTTAATTAGTAATTCATGACTTCCTGTTTCCCTGGGGTATAAATATGACGTGACACAGAGGCCTAATTCTCTTACCCATTTGTCAACATGGCAAAGACAAGAGAACACACCATTCAAGTAAGGCAGATTTGTGTCGACCTTCATAAGTCAGGCAATGGCTACAAGAAAACAGCCACTCGCCTTAACTTGCCCGTATCTACAGTCAGAGGAATCATTAAGAAGTTTAAAACAACTGGAACAGTGACAAACAAGGCTGGAAGAGGTCCCAAGTTTATCTTGCCACAACGCACAGTGAGGAGGATGGTAAGAGAAGTAAAAAAAAGTCCTAAGCTCACTGTCACAGAATTGCATCAAAGAGTGGCATCTTGGGGTCACAACGTCTCCAAAACAACCATCAGACGCTCTCTACATGCCAACAAGCTGTTTGGGAGGCATGCAAGGAAAAAGCCTTTTCTCACTAACACTCACAAACGTAAACATCTGGAGTTTGCTAAGCGGCACTGGGACTTCAACTGGGATCGTGTGCTTTGGTCAGATGAGACTAAGATTGAGCTTTTTGGCAACAAACACTCTAAGTGGGTCTGGCGTAAAACAAAAGATGAGTATGCCGAAAAGCACCTCATGCCCACCGTGAAGTATGGTGGAGGATCTGTGATGCTGTGGGCCTGTTTCTCTTCCAAAGGCCCTGGGAACCTTGTTAGGGTGCATGGCATTATGAATGCTTTGAACTACCAGGACATTTTAAATAAAAACCTGATGGCCTCTGCCAGAAAGCTGAAGATGGGTCGTCATTGGGTCTTTCAGCAGGATAATGATCCAAAACATGTGGCAAAATCTACACAAAAATGGTTCAGCAGTCACAAACTCAAGGTCCTCCCATGGCCATCTCAGTCCCCAGACCTCAACCCAATCGAAAACCTGTGGGGCGAGCTAAATAGGAGAGTGCATAAGAGAGGACCCAGGACACTGGATGATCTAGAAAGATTGTGCAAAGAAGAATGGTCAAAGATCCCTCTCTCTGTGTTCTCCAATCTTGTGAAATGTTATAGGAGGAGATTAAGTGCTGTCTTGTTGGCAAAAGGGGGTTGTACAAAGTATTAACATCAGGGGGTGACAATAATTGTGGGACACATGATTTCAAGTTTTTTTTTCTAAATGTGTGATTTTTTTTTTTTACACCAAAGTAATGTACTTAAATAAAAGGTTGGATTTTTTCTCTTTTTTTGCATTTGTGTTCTATGTTGTTTTAAAAAAAATGAGAATTTTTGGAAGTCCTCGACCACATCTTAAACAGGGGTGCCAATAATTGTGGAGGGCACTGTATATATATATATATATATATATATATATATATATATATATATATTAGGGCTGTCAAATGATTAAAATTTTTAATCAAATTAATCAGAATTTTCAGTGGATTAATCATGATTAATCACTATTTGCAATTACACCTGAATCCTAACCATTTTTTTTCTGAAATGCATACCAAAAGATAAATAACAGGACACAGATACATAATTTTCATATTATGTCTGTTTATTAACACATGATTTACTTGAGCCAAGACCTCTTTCCTTTTTTCTTTTCGTTTTCATAGAGCTCGTGGATTTTCTTCATAACTGTGGCTCTTGACGGTGGCTTATAGAATGAGTCTTGAGACGCCACTTGCAAAACATCAAGGAAACCTGAGTCTTCTACAATGCTAATGGGTCTACAATCCTTTGCAATCCATTTTGCTATTGTGTTGGTCAAATTATCTGAGGTTGATTTTGTTAATTGCCTGCAAACATTCAGCGTGGTCTGGCGCAAACCACTTGCTGAATCTGACGGCCCAGCAAACGCATGTTTGGCGTTGACATGGTACTTCAAGCTTGAACAGCTCCGGTGAAATTGAAACTCCTTACAAATCTTGCAAATAACCTTGTACTTGTTAACTGTACCATCATCATTCTTTTTATATTTGAATCCGTCAATAGGCCCACTTTGCTCACCTTGCTCCATCTCGCCTCTAGCTCCCAACCACTTTCCTGACCTGAATAATTTGTCACACTGCGCATGCGTGAAATGCGTTAAAAAAATTGACGTAATTAACAGCAAACAACTAATTAACGTCGTTAACGCGCTATTTTTGACAGCCCTAATATATATATATATATATATATATATATATATATAACAATACACAGAATTCCCAAATTAAAATGAAGAAATGTCAGAATGATCAAAGTCAGAATCCAATATTATATTTTAATATAATTCCAATATTCCGGATTCTGACATTCATCATTCTGACATTTCTTAATTTCTTTCTTTTAATTTTTGGGATTTCTGCGTATTGTTAGGTATTGTTAGGTATACTGCACTGTTGGAGCTAGAAACATAAGTATTTCGCTGCACCTGCGATAACATTTAAGAGTAAGAACAGCGCCGGAAGAAGATGGCTGCCGTTTTACAGCCCTCTAACCAATTGTACTACTATGTGTGTTTTTCCGCGTTATTTGTAATTTATTTTGTACATAATGTTTCTGCCATCGTCTCTTATAACCAAAGAGAGCTTCTGGATATCAGGACAGCGATTACTCACCTCGCGTTGGACGAAGACTTTTTCTTCAACGAGGCGTTCGCGAGGGATATTCTACAGACACCCAACAAGGCCCAGATCCCCGTCATTCGCGTGAGGAAGAGACGGAGATATCGTGGACGCAGATCCGGGTGCCTTGTAAGGATCCGACGGCGAACGAGTAAACTGCCTCTCCCATCAATCCTATTAGCCAATGTTCAATCTTTTGAGAATAAAATTGACGATTTAAGATTACGGTTATCCTACCAACGGGACATTAAAAACTGTAATATCTTATGTTTCACGGAGTCGTGGCTGAACGACAACAATGACAACATTCAGCTAGCAGGCTATACGCTACATCGGCAGGACAGAACGGCTGACTCCGGTAAGACGAGGGGTGGCGGTCTCTGTATATTTGTAAACAACAGCTGGTGCACAAAATCAAACACTAAGGAAGTCTCGAGGTTTTGCTCGCCTGAGGTAGAGTATCTTATGATAAGCTGTAGACCACACTATTTACCAAGAGAGTTTCCATCTATATTTTTCATAGCTGTCTATTTACCACCACAAACCAATGCTGGCATTAAGATTGCACTGAAGGAGTTGTACAAGGCCATTAATCAACAGGAAAACGCTCATCCAGATGCAGCGCTCCTAGTAGCCGGGGACTTTAATGCAGGGAAACTTAAATCCGTTCTACCTCATTTCTACCAGCATGTTAAATGTGCAACCAGAGGGGAAAAAACTCTAGACCACCTTTACTCCACACACAGAGACGCATACAAAGCTCTCCCTCGCCCTCCATTTGGCAAATCTGACCATAACTCTATCCTCCTGATTCCTGCTTATAAGCAAAAACTGAAGCAGGAAGCACCAGTGATTCGGCTAATAAAAAAGTGGTCAGATGACGCAGATGCTAAGCTACAGGACTGTTTTGCTAGCACAGACTGGAACATGTTCCGGGATTCTTCAGACAGCATTGAGGAGTACACCACATCAGTCACTGGCTTCATCAATAAGTGCATCGATGATGTCGTCCCCACAGTGACCGTACGTACATACCCCAACCAGAAGCCATGGATTACAGGAAACATCCGCACTGAGCTAAAGGGTAGAGCTGCCGCTTTCAAGGAACGGGACTCTAACCCGGACGCTTATAAGAAATCCCGCTATGACCTCCGACGAACCATCAAACAGGCAAAGAGTCAATACAGGTCTAAGATTGAATCATACTACACTGGCTCTGACGCTCGTCGGATGTGGCAGGGCTTGAAAACTATTACAGACTACAAAGGGAAGCACAGCCGCGAGCTGCCCAGTGACACAAGCCTACCAGACGAGCTAAACCACTTCTATGCTCGCTTCGAGGCAAGCAACACTGAAGCATGCATGAGAGCACCAGCTGTTCCGGACGACTATGTGATCACGCTCTCCGTAGCCGATGTGAGTAAGACTTTTAAGCAGGTCAACATTCACAAGGCCGCAGGGCCAGACGGATTACCAGGACGTGTACTCCGAGCATGTGCTGACCAACTGGCAAGTGTCTTCACTGACATTTTCAACATGTCCCTGACTGAGTCTGTAATACCAACATGTTTCAAGCAGACCACCATAGTCCCCGTGCCCAAGAACTCTAAGATAACCTGCCTAAATGACTACCGACCCGTAGCACTGACGTCTGTAGCCATGAAGTGCTTTGAAAGGCTGGTCATGGCTCACATCAACAGCATAATCCCAGAAACCCTAGACCCACTCCAATTTGCATACCGCCCCAACAGATCCACAGATGATGCAATCTCTATCGCACTCCACACTGCCCTTTCCCACCTGGACAAGAGGAACACCTATGTGAGAATGCTATTCATTGACTACAGCTCAGCATTCAACACCATAGTGCCCTCTAAGCTCATCACTAAGCTAAGGATCCTGGGACTAAACACCTCCCTCTGCAACTGGATCCTGGACTTCCTGACGGGGCCGCCCCCAGGTGGTAAGGGTAGGTAACAACACATCTGCCACACTGATCCTCAACACGGGGGCCCCTCAGGGGTGCGTGCTCAGTCCCCTCCTGTACTCTCTGTTCACCCATGACTGCATGGCCAGGCACGACTCCAACACCATCATTAAGTTTGCCGACGACACAACAGTGGTAGGCCTGATCACCGACAACGATGAGACAGCCTATAGGGAGGAGGTCAGAGATCTGGCCGTGTGGTGCCAGGACAACAACCTCTCCCTCAACGTGACCAAGACAAAGGAGATGATTGTGGACTACAGGAAAAAAAAGAGGACTGAGCACGCCCCATTCTCATCGACGGGGCTGTAGTGGAACAGGTTGAGAGCTTCAAGTTCCTTGGTGTCCACATCACCAACGAACTATCATGGTCCAAACACACCAAGACAGTCGTGAAGAGGGCACGACAAAGCCTATTCCCCCTCAGGAGACTAAAAAGATTTGGCATGGGTCCTCAGATCCTCAAAAAAATTCTACAGCTGCACCATCGAGAGCATCCTGACTGGTTGCATCACCGCCTGGTATGGCAACTGCTTGGCCTCTGACCGCAAGGCACTACAGAGGGTAGTGCGTACGGCCCAGTACATCACTGGGGCAAAGCTCCCTGCCATCCAGGACCTCTATACCAGGCGGTGTCAGAGGAAGGCCCTCAAAATTGTCAAAGACTCCAGCCACCCTAGTCATAGACTGTTCTCTCTGCTACCGCACGGCAAGCGGTACCGGAGTGCCAAGTCTAGGTCCAAAAGACTTCTCAACAGCTTCTACCCCCAAGCCATAAGACTCCTGAACAGCTAATCATGGCTACCCGGACTATTTGCACTGCCCCCCCACCCCATCCTTTTTACGCTGCTGCTACTCTGTTAAGTATTTATGCATAGTCACTTTAACTCTACCCACATGTACATATTACCTCAACTACCTCAACTAGCCGGTGCCCCCGCACATTGACTCTGCACCGGTACCCCCCTGTATATATAGCCTCCCTACTGTCACTTTATCTTACTTCTGCTCTTTTTTTCTCAACACTTTTTTGTTGTTGTTTTATTCTTACTTTTTTGTTTAAAATAAATGCACTGTTGGTTAAGGGCTGTAAGTAAGCATTTCACTGTAATGTCTGCACCTGTTGTATTCGGCGCATGTGACCAATAAAATTTGATTTGATTTGATTTGATTTGCTAAATATGTTTATGTGACCAATAAAACATGAATTGATTTCCAGTCCAGTCATTGACTGAAATCCCTATCACCATCACATCATTATATTCCCATTATTAACCCAGTAAGTTAGCTAACAGGTTGGCACTGCCTCAGTGCTTTATACTCTATATACTATGGGTTCAGAATGACACATAAGACAATCAACATGTCATTAACTTATCATCAGCATACTGTTACATGTACAACCACAATGTACACACCTCTACACACCTCTACACACTACTACACACTGCTGCTACACACTGCTACTACACACTGCTACTACACACCTCTACACACTGCTGCTACACACTGCTGCTACACACTGCTGCTACACACTACTACACACTACTACACACTACTACACACTGCTGCTACACACTGCTGCTACACACTGCTACTACACACCTCTACACACTGCTGCTACACACTGCTGCTACACACTACTACACACTGCTACACACTACTACACACTGCTGCTACACACCTCTACACACTGCTGCTACACACCTCTACACACTGCTGCTACACACTACTACACACTGCTACACACTACTACACACTGCTGCTACACACTACTACACACTGCTGCTACACACTGCTGCTACACCACACTGTATATATGTAGGTATGTACAGTATGTGTTTGTGTACGTAGGTATGTGTAGGTAGGTATGTATGTACGTGTGTTTGTGTGTGTACGTAGGTATGTATGTGTAGGTAGGTATGTGAATAAATAAGTATATTATTTGGATACTACAGTGTGTTATAAGACCACGTGGGCTGAGCATCATGAAGATGACATCATAATCAAATAAATCAAATACTGCTAGGTCAGTCAGGGTGGTGTGTGATATCAGAAAACATTACACACTAGTATTCCCTCGTCACTGACTCTTACCTGGCTAGTTAATATATGAGAAAGTGTAAAGAGAGAGAGAGACAGACAGAGAGAGAGGTGGATACTCACTGCCAGCCTCTACGAATATCTCAGGTTGGTATGTGAATCCAGACAGACACAGAGACACACAGACACAAAAAGAGAGAGAGAGAGAGAGAGAGAGAAGACAGGCTATGTGCACACTGCCCACAAAATGAGGTGAAAACTGAGCTGCACTTCCTATTCTCCTGCCAAATGTATGACCATATTAGAGACACATATTTCCCTCAGATTACAGAGATCCACAAAGAATTAGAAAACAAACCCAATTTTGATAAACTCCCTTATCTACTGGGTGAAATACCCCAGTGTGCCATCACAGCTGCAAGATTTGTGACCTTTTGCCACAAGAAAAGGGCAACCAGTGAAGAACAAACACCATTGGAAATACAACCTATATTTATGTTTATTTATTTCCCCATTTGTACTTTAACTATTTGCACATTGTTACAACACTGTATATATACATAATATGACATTTGAAATGTCTTTATTCTTTTGGATCTTATGAGTGTAATGTTTACTGTTAATAATGATTGTTAATTTCACTTTTGTTTCCTATCTACTTAACACGTTTCCCATGCCAATAAAGCCCTTACATTGAACTGAGGTAGAGATACTCACTGCCAGCCTCCATGAACATCTCAGGTCTGTAGGTGAATCCAGAGTCGTGTTCCAGAGGGTTACCACAGCTGGCATGTTCCCCGGGACGCTGCAGGTTGATCACCGTACGAAGGCCACACCTGGAGGAGCAGCAGGAGGGGACATGTTACCAGCTATCAGCACCACAAATAGGCCTGCCTACAAATCACACCTGAGACCACTAGCTGTCACTAGCTGTCACTAGCTATTAGCACCACCAGGAGACCACTAGCTGTCACTAGCTATTAGCACCACCAGGAGACCACTAGCTGTCACTAGCTATTAGCACCACCAGGAGACCACTAGCTGTCACTAGCTATTAGCACCACCAGGAGACCACTAGCTGTCACTAGCTATTAGCACCACCAGGAGACCACTAGCTGTCACTAGCTATTAGCACAACCAGGAGACCACTAGCTGTCACTAGCTATTAGCACCACCAGGAGACCACTAGCTGTCACTATCTATTAGCACCACCAGGAGACCACTAGCTGTCACTAGCTATTAGCACCACCAGGAGACCACTAGCTGTCACTAGCTATTAGCACAACCAGGAGACCACTAGCTGTCACTATCTATTAGCACCACCAGGAGACCACTAGCTGTCACTAGCTATTAGCACCACTAGCTGTCACTAGCTATTAGCACCACTAGCTGTCACTAGCTATTAGCACCACTAGCTGTCACTAGCTATTAGCACCACTAGCTGTCACTAGCTATTAGCACCACCAGGAGACCACTAGCTGTCACTATCTATTAGCACCACCAGGAGACCACTAGCTGTCACTAGCTATTAGCACCACCAGGAGACCACTAGCTGTCACTAGCTATTAGCACCACCAGGAGACCACTAGCTGTCACTAGCTATTAGCACCACCAGGAGACCACTAGCTGTCACTAGCTATTAGAACCACCAGGAGACCACTAGCTGTCACTAGCTATTAGCACAACCAGGAGACCACTAGCTGTCACTATCTATTAGCACCACCAGGAGACCACTAGCTGTCACTAGCTATTAGCACCACCAGGAGACCACTAGCTGTCACTAGCTATTAGCACCACTAGCTGTCACTAGCTATTAGCACCACCAGGAGACCACTAGCTGTCACTAGCTATTAGCACCACTAGCTGTCACTAGCTATTAGCACCACCAGGAGACCACTAGCTGTCACTAGCTATTAGCACCACCAGGAGACCACTAGCTGTCACTAGCTATTAGCACCACCAGGAGACCACTAGCTGTCACTATCTATTAGCACCACCAGGAGACCACTAGCTGTCACTAGCTATTAGCACCACCAGGAGACCACTAGCTGTCACTAGCTATTAGCACCACCAGGAGACCACTAGCTGTCACTAGCTATTAGCACCACCAGGAGACCACTAGCTGTCACTAGCTATTAGCACCACCAGGAGACCACTAGCTGTCACTAGCTATTAGCACCACCAGGAGACCACTAGCTGTCACTAGCTATTAGCACCACTAGCTGTCACTAGCTATTAGCACCACCAGGAGACCACTAGCTGTCACTAGCTATTAGCACCACCAGGAGACGACCAGGAGACCACTAGCTGTCACTAGCTATTAGCACCACTAGCTGTCACTAGCTATTAGCACCACTAGCTGTCACTAGCTATTAGCACCACTAGCTGTCACTAGCTATAAGCACCACTAGCTGTCACTAGCTATTAGCACCACAAGGAGACCACTAGCTGTCACTAGCTATTAGCACCACCAGGAGACCACTAGCTGTCACTAGCTATTAGCACCACCAGGAGACCACTAGCTGTCACTAGCTATTAGCACCACCAGGAGACCACTAGCTGTCACTATCTATTAGCACCACCAGGAGACCACTAGCTGTCACTAGCTATTAGCACCACCAGGAGACCACTAGCTGTCACTAGCTATTAGCGCCACCAGGAGACCACTAGCTGTCACTATCTATTAGCACCACCAGGAGACCACTAGCTGTCACTAGCTATTAGCACCACCAGGAGACCACTAGCTGTCACTAGCTATTAGCACCACCAGGAGACCACTAGCTGTCACTAGCTATTAGCACCACCAGGAGACCACTAGCTGTCACTAGCTATTAGCACCACCAGGAGACCACTAGCTGTCACTAGCTATTAGCACCACCAGGAGACCACTAGCTGTCACTAGCTATTAGCACCACCAGGGAGACCACTAGCTGTCACTAGCTATTAGCACCACCAGGAGACCACTAGCTGTCACTAGCTATTAGAACCACCAGGAGACCACTAGCTGTCACTAGCTATTAGCACCACCAGGAGACCACTAGCTGTCACTAGCTATTAGCACCACCAGGAGACCACTAGCTGTCACTATCTATTAGCACCACCAGGAGACCACTAGCTGTCACTAGCTATTAGCACCACCAGGAGACCACTAGCTGTCACTAGCTATTAGCACCACCAGGAGACGACCAGGAGACCACTAGCTGTCACTAGCTATTAGCACCACCAGGAGACCACTAGCTGTCACTATCTATTAGCACCACCAGGAGACCACTAGCTGTCACTAGCTATTAGCACCACCAGGAGACCACTAGCTGTCACTAGCTATTAGCACCACCAGGAGACCACTAGCTGTCACTAGCTATTAGCACCACCAGGAGACCACTAGCTGTCACTAGCTACTAGCACCACCAGGAGACCACTAGCTGTCACTAGCTATTAGCACAACCAGGAGACCACTAGCTGTCACTAGCTATTAGCACAACCAGGAGACCACTCGCTGTCACTAGCTATTAGCACCACTAGCTGTCACTAGCTATTAGCACCACCAGGAGACGACCAGGAGACCACTAGCTGTCACTAGCTATTAGCACCACCAGGAGACCACTAGCTGTCACTATCTATTAGCACCACCAGGAGACCACTAGCTGTCACTAGCTATTAGCACCACCAGGAGACCACTAGCTGTCACTAGCTATTAGCACAACCAGGAGACCACTAGCTGTCACTAGCTATTAGCACCACCAGGAGACCACTAGCTGTCACTAGCTATTAGCACCACCAGGAGACCACTAGCTGTCACTAGCTATTAGCACCACCAGGAGACCACTAGCTGTCACTAGCTATTAGCACCACCAGGAGACCACTAGCTGTCACTAGCTATTAGCACCACCAGGAGACCACTAGCTGTCACTAGCTATTAGCACCACCAGGAGACCACTAGCTGTCACTAGCTACTAGCACCACCAGGAGACCACTAGCTGTCACTAGCTATTAGCACAACCAGGAGACCACTAGCTGTCACTAGCTATTAGCACCACCAGGAGACCACTAGCTGTCACTAGCTATTAGCACAACCAGGAGACCACTAGCTGTCACTAGCTATTAGCACCACCAGGAGACCACTAGCTGTCACTATCTATTAGCACCACCAGGAGACCACTAGCTGTCACTAGCTATTAGCACCACCAGGAGACCACTAGCTGTCACTAGCTATTAGCACCACCAGGAGACCACTAGCTGTCACTAGCTATTAGCACCGCCAGAGATGAATAAATCCTGTCAGTACAACCAGCGGTAGCAAAATACAGATCAAGTAGCAACATTTAGTGTTTTGTCTTCTAAAACACCATACACACAATAAAGGAGAGTACCTTGTAAACTGCTCTATGATATTGTATTTCTCTAGGATTTCAGTAGAAGGCCTTGCCATCGCCAGCAAGTTGTCAGTTATCCTGCAGAGAGAGACAGAAAGAGAGACAGAAAGAATGACAGAAAGAGAGACAGAGAGACAGAAAGAGAGACAGAGAGACAGAGAGACAGAAAGAGAGACAGAAAGAGAGACAGAGAGAGAGACAGAGAGACAGAAAGAGAGACAGAAAGAGAGACAGAGAGACAGAAAGAGAGACAGAAAGAGAGACAGAAAGAGAGACAGAGAGACAGAAAGAGAGACAGAAAGAGAGACAGAGAGACAGAAAGAGAGACAGAAAGAGAGACAGAGAGACAGAAAGAGAGACAGAAAGAGAGACAGAAAGAGAGACAGAAAGAGAGACAGAGAGACAGAAAGAGAGACAGAGAGAGAGACAGAGAGAGGGATTCCATGGTGATTCCACATCAGGACAAACGGAGGGACAGGTCACACCTCATTAATGAATCACATACATGTAATATGAATTATTTGAACAGAGCAGCCCGGAAAACAAGCTGATGAATGACGCTACCAGTTAAGCTGTTGGGCATTAGTTACTGGCCAGTGGTTTAGTGCCATGGCAGTGGAGGAGAGTGGAGAGCGTGTATTGATTACTTTGTGTTTACTTATTGATCAGGTATCTGTGTACAATGGGACATCACCCAGCTGGCTGCCTCGGACATGTGAGGAGCAACATTATAGAGGACACAGGAAAAATACAGAATATATAGGATACCCAGAGAATACAGGCTACATTTTACATTTACATTTTAGTCATGTAGCAGACACTCTTATCCAGAGCGACTTACAGTTAGTGAGTGCATACATTTTCATACTGGCCCCCCGTGGGAAACGAACCCACAACCCTGGCGTTGCTGTGTATTCTATACACAGAGAATATAGAATCTAGAATACACAGAGAATATAGAATACACAGAGAATATAAAATAAAGAATACACAGAGAATCTAGAATACGCAGAGAATATAGAATATAGAATAACCAGAGAATATAGAATACACAGAGAATATAGAATACACAGAGAATATAGAATATAGAATACACAGAGAATCTAGAATACACAGAGAATCTAGAATACACAGCGAATATAGAATACACAGACCATATAGAATACACAGAGAATATAGAATACACAGCGAATATAGAATACACAGACCATATAGAATATAGAATACAAATATAATATAGAATACACAGACCATATTGAATATAGAATACACAGAGAAAATAGAATATAGAATACACAGAGAATATATAATAAACAGAGAAAATTGAATATATAATACACAGAGAATATAGAATACAGAGAATATAGAATACATCGAGAATATAGAATACACAGAGAATATAGAATATAGAATACCCAGAGAACATAGAATACATATAGAATACACAGAGAATATAGAATACATAGAAAATATAGAATATAGAATACACAGATAATATAGGATACACAGAGAATATAGAATACACAGAGAATGTAGAATATAGAATACATAGAGAATATAGAATATAGAATACCCAGACCATATAAAATATAGAATAGACAGAGAATATAGAATACCCAGAGAATATAGAATATAGAATACAGAGAATATAGAATACATCGAGAATATAGAATATAGAATACATAGACAATATAGAATACCCAGAGAATATAGAATACAGAGAGAATATAGAACACATATAGAATATAGAATACCCAGAGAATATAGAATACATAGAAAATATAGAATATAGAATACACAGAGAACATAGAAAACCCAGAGAATGTAGAATATAGAAAACCCAGAGATGTACAATAGACAGAGAATATAGAACACATATAGAATACACAGATAATATAGAATACCCAGAGAATATAGAATACATAGAGAATATAGAATACACAGAGAATATAGAAAACATAGAAAATATAGAATACACAGAGAATATAGAAAACCCAGAAAATGTTGAATATAGAAAACCCAGAGAACATAGAATATAGAAAACCCAGAGAATGTAGAATACACAGAGAATATAGAACACATATAGAATGCACAGATAATATAGAATACCCAGAAAATATAGAATACATAGAGAATATAGAATACACAGAGAATATAGAAAACATAGAAAATATAGAATATAGAATACCCAGAGAATATAGAATATAGAACACATAGACAATATAGAATACCCAGAGAATATAGAATATAGAATACACAGAGAATATAGAATATAGAATACACAGAGAATATAGAGTATAGAATACACAGAGAATATAGAAAATAAAATCCCCAGAGAATGTAGAATACACAGAAAATATAGAGTACCCAGAGAATATAGAATACACAGAGAATATAAAATACCCAGAGAATATAGAATATAGAACACATAGACAATATAGAATACCCAGAGAATATAGAATATAGAATACACAGAGAATATAGAGTATAGAATACACAGAGAATATAGAAAATAAAATCCCCAGAGAATGTAGAATACACAGAAAATATAGAGTACCCAGAGAATATAGAATACACAGAGAATATAGAATACCCAGAGAATATTTAATACACAGACCATATAGAATATAGCATACACAGATAATATAGAATATAGAATACACAGAGAATATATAATACCCAGAAAATATAGAATACACAGACCATATAGAATATAGAATACACAGAGAATATAGAATACATAGAGAATATAGAATACACAGAGAATATAGAATACCTAGAAAATATAGAATATAGAAAATAAAATCCCCAGAGAATATATAATATATAATACACAGAGAATATAGGAACTCATAGAGAATATTGAATATAGAATATACAGAGAATATAGAATAAACAGAGAATATAGAATACCCAGAGAATGTAGAATATAGAATACACAGAGAATATAGGATACCCAGAGAATATAGAATACCCAGAGAATATATAATATAGAATACATAGAGAATATAGAATACATATAGAATATAGAATACCCAGATAATATAGAATACACATAGAATGTAGAATACACAGAGAATATAGAATACATAGAGAATATAGAATATAGAATACATAGAGAATATAGAATATAGAATACACATATAATATAGAATATAGAATACACATATAATATAGAATATAGAATACATAGAGAATGTAGAATATAGAATACCCAGATAATATAGAATACATAGAGAATATAGAATATAGAATACCCAGAGAATATAGAATACATAGAGAATATAGAATATAGAATACACAGAGAATGTAGAATATAGAATACCCAGAGAATGTAGAATACAGAATACCCAGAGAATGTAGAATACCCAGAGAATGTAGAATATAGAATACCCAGAGAATGTAGAATACCCAGAGAATGTAGAATATAGAATACACAGAGAATATAGAATACCCAGAGAATATAGAATACCCAGAGAATATATAATATAGAATACATAGAGAATATATAATATAGAATACCCAGAGAATATATAATATAGAATACACAGAGAATATAGAATACCCAGAGAATATAGAATACATAGAGAATATAGAATATAGAATACACAGAGAATGTAGAATATAGAATACACATATAATATATAATATAGAATAGACATATAATATAGAATATAGAATACAGAGAATGTAGAATATAGAATACCCAGATAATATAGAATACATAGAGAATATAGAATATAGAATACACAGACAATATAGAATACATAGATAATATAGAATATACAATACACAGATAATATAGAATACACATATAATATATAATATAGAATACACAGAGAATTTAGAACATAGAAAACCCAGAGAATGTAGAATATAGAATACCCAGAGAATGTAGAATACCCAGAGAATGTAGAATATAGAATACCCAGAGAATATAGAATATAGAATACCCAGAGAATATAGAATATAGAATACCCAGAGAATATAGGAATACACAGA
This sequence comes from Coregonus clupeaformis, assembly GCF_020615455.1. NCBI lineage: Eukaryota > Metazoa > Chordata > Actinopteri > Salmoniformes > Salmonidae > Coregonus > Coregonus clupeaformis. The sequence continues at coordinate 5,357,286 of NC_059203.1, forward strand.
GAATATAGAATACCCAGAGAATATAGAATATAGAATACCCAGAGAATATAGAATATAGAATACACAGAGAATATAGAATCTGGAATACACAGAAAAAATAGAATACACAGAGAATATAGAATACCCAGAGAATATAGAATACCCAGAGAATATAGAATACACAGAGAATATAGAATACACAGATAATATAGAATACACAGAGAATATAGAATACCCAGAGAATATAGAATATAGAATACACAGAGAATATACAATACACAGAGAATATAGAATACCCAGAGAATATAGAATACATAGATAATATAGAATATAGAATACGCAGAGAATATAGAATATAGAATACCCAAGAAATATAGAATACCCAGAGAATATAGTATATAGAATACAGAGAGAATATAGAATACACAGAGAATATAGAATACCCAGAGAATATAGAATACATAGATAATATAGAATATAGAATACACAGAGAATATAGAATACACAGAGAATATAGAATATAGAATACATAGATAATATAGAATATAGAATACACAGAGAATATAGAATATAGAATACACAGATAATATAGAATACACAGTATAGTCTACACAAACAGAAGGCCCCCACAGACGGCATTAGATGACGGGTCCCAGACAGAGACCAGAACCAGCACCCAGAGCCCATCTAATTTTCACTAGGAGGAGTAGCATGACTAGGGCCGTTATTATGTTATAATGTTAGAATATTACAGTGGTCAGAGTTGGGCTGTTATGGTGACCGTATTACCGCCACACCGAAGGTCACCAGTCATGAAGGCAGTCAAATTCCACGTGACCGTTTAGTCACGGTAACTAGGCTTCTCCAAGCTCTGATGCTGCTGATGGTCATTAGTATCCTACCAAACTTACTAACTGCCTGGTACTCAGCACTCTATTGTCCCTCTAATCACTCTGACATCAATGCAAATGTTATCGAACACTTAATGAGAGCCCATGAGCTAATGTTGCGCAACATTTCTATAGGCTATGCAATTGCGTGAGAAAACAGATTGATGGCCTCTATTAAAAAGAGGAGGATCCCATCAGCTTTCTATAGGCTGGGCCTACTATATTTATTTCTCAACCTTCCTAATATTAAGCACATGGCTTCTCTTTACAACAGGAGTATAGCCTACCTGGCTGGCATTAAAATAAACCAGAGGAAAAGTGTCCTCCATTCACTATTTAAGTGCAGTGATGACATATTTTTTCCCCTGCCCCTGTTTCAAGACAGGTGCATGATCATGGTCCATTTTAAATCAAAACGAATTTCCCACATATATTATTTAGTAAATGTAAAGACAAGATTAAATCAGGAATAGTCTGATGGGTGACAATATTAGCTTATATTGTATAGCAATATGAACTATATATTATCACTTGTGAATGATGCCCAGCTTTCCTTTTTCGAATCATAGTCGCTCACCTCATGTAGCCTGGCCCATAGGTCTATATGTTTTGATAAGGTTTGTATCACAACTAAAGTGGCCAAATAACTTCTTCAAATGAAGCACATTAATCTGCTTTACAAGGGGTTTAGAGCCTAACTGGCATTAATAAACGGCGCGTGAGTTTCAAGTGTGGGGAAGATAATGTTCAACATAAAAATGCACCTTTATAATAAAAGCATTACATGCATAATCACATTTGTGGACACTTTTGATCATGGTGTTTTCCCGCTAATGGATAATTCACGTGTGTGCACATTGCTGTGCTTATAATGTGAAGAAATAGCCTAATAGTTTATCAACATTTTAAGCTAAACGTTCTGATCTGTTGCATCAGCCTCATTGCGTAAAAAAAGTTATTTGATGCTAGTGGTTGTATTATTTGGGATCTATCGCATCCCACAACTGTCCCAGACTATGTTTTGGAATATTTATTTATCTCACAGAATAGAACAGGTCAACTTCTGTACTATGGGGGATAGTAGATTGACATAGGCTAGTGCTTTTGCTGTTCGTTAGGCCTACTCAGCTTGTTGGCTGACGAAAAGTATATGTGGACAGTTCTTCCAATATCTTCAATATGCACCTCGGAATTGGATAAGGACGAGCGCAGTTGCGTCCCTGATGTGTCTGTCTTCACTTGTAGCCTGTGAGAAAGACCCGATCACGTGACGGAGAGCCGTGTGAGTGAGATGAGAGGTCCTTCGGAGCAGGCAGCAGTCAGGGAGAAGGGCTGCAAAAGGCATGGATTTTTTTAGGGGGATGCCGCCGGGAAATTCTAGGCATTATATCAAGTACTTCTCAAATTGTGAATGAGAGACTGATGAAGTGTGTACAGCCGGCACTAAAAACTACGCAGAGCTCATGCCTTTCAAGAGACTTTTTTCAAATCATCATTAGAATCGCATCATGCAGACTTAAAATGTTTTAAAAATAAAAATAAAAGCCCAACATTTGTAGAACAACTAAAGTTACATCAATAACTCTAAATTAAGCATATAGGAGGACCTGTTTCTTTGTTAACCGCTCAACACAGAATAGCCGCATGTGCGCACTCCCTCAAATCGTTTGGAGAAAATATCATTTATATTTTATTCAGCGTTGTTCAATTGTATTCTTCATACTATAAAATAATGCCACGGAATTCTAAGCAAATCTTGTCTGCTAAATGAACTAGTGTAGCCCACAGCCATATGGCATAGCCAGATCAGGACCTAACATAAGGACAACTCAGAGTATGCTATTCTGTTCTTCTGAAATAGATTACATTTTCTTCATATCATGTTTCTTTAGACCTGTCTAAAATAAATAATGGATTTATTGTGATGGTGTAGGCTATATTACATGGATTTATTAGACTTTTTAAAATGCAGATGTTCCAAAGGTCTGCATCAGTGGCTTGTAGGCTATGTGTGGAAGCCAGGAGATGCTAAATGTGTTTATGTTAATTAACGGTCAATTACCGTGAGACCGACAGTTATTTGCTTGACAATCACCGGCTGACTAAATTTTGTGACCGCCACAGCCCTAAGCAAGACCCAGACAGAGACCAGAGCCAGAACCCAGAGTCCATCTCCTTTTCACCAGGTGCAGTAGGAGGACCCAGAGAGAGACCAGAGCCAGAACCCAGAGTCCATCTCCTTTTCACCAGGTGCAGTAGGAGGACCCAGAGAGAGACCAGAGCCAGAACCCAGAGTCCATCTCCTTTTCACCAGGTGCAGTAGGAGGACCCAGAGCGAGACCAGAACCAGAACCCAGAGTCCATCTCCTTTTCACCAGGTGCAGTAGGAGGACCCAGAGCGAGACCAGAACCCAGAGTCCATCTCCTTTTCACCAGGTGCAGTAGGAGGACCCAGAGAGAGACCAGACCCAGAACCCAGAGTCCATCTCCTTTTCACCAGGTGCAGAAGGAGGACCCAGAGAGAGACCAGAGCCAGAACCCAGAGTCCATCTCCTTTTCACCAGGTGCAGTAGGAGGACCCAGAGAGAGACCAGAACCCAGAGTCCATCTCCTTTTCACCAGGTGCAGTAGGAGGACCCAAAGCGAGACCAGAACCCAGAGTCCATCTCCTTTTCACCAGGTGCAGTAGGAGGACCCAGAGCGAGACCAGAACCCAGAGTCCATCTCCTTTTCACCAGGTGCAGTAGGAGGACCCAGAGCGAGACCAGAACCCAGAGTCCATCTCCTTTTCACCAGGTGCAGAAGGAGGACCCAGAGAGAGACCAGAGCCAGAACCCAGAGTCAATCTCCTTTTCACCAGGTGCAGAAGGAGGACCCAGAGAGAGACCAGAGCCAGAACCCAGAGTCCATCTCCTTTTCACCAGGTGCAGTAGGAGGACCCAGACAAGAGTGGATTAATTACTTGGATTCCGTTGCAAAATGTTTTGTCTGTTGCAAAAAAAAATGTAACGGAAACCATTTACTCCAAACGAAACAACTAGAGTTTCTGTTTGGTTCCGTTTGGTTCCTAGAGTAAACGGTAAACAGTTTCCATTGTAAAATGTTTGAGACAACAGAGACCAAGCCTAGGAAGAGAGCTCTGTAAATATTGTACATATTTTTATTATTTAAACTTGTTTTTTTCTATCTTTTATTTTTTTGGGTTGACTGCCCTAGTGTTTGATCACTATATCCTGTAGTCTTGACTCTCAGAGTTGCAAGATCGTGATGAAAAGGCTTTTTCTTTTGACTTGATAGCTAGCTCCATAGCTGGTGGGTTGGATTCAAACAGGCGGCAGGTAGCTTAGTGGTTAAGAGCGTTGTGCCAGTAACCGAAAGGTCGCTGGTTCTAATCACCGAGCCGACTAGGTGAAAAATCTGTCGATGTGCCCTTGAGCAAGGCACTTAACCCTAATTGCTCCTGTAAGTCGCTCTGGATAAGAGCATCTGCTAAATGTCTAAAAATATATTTACAAAATTATGGTGTGGCTTTTTGTTTAATCTGTTTGGAAGTATTACACCAAGGACTGCATGCTGTGTCCAGAGGTAGCAGGAAGTTCAGGGACTGTTCAGAGAATGCTCCTAACCACTGCCAAGATGTGGTGGCTTTTCGTGTGCTTTTCAGCAGCCGTGGCATCTCCCAGGTAGGGGCTACATTCCTGGCTATGGAGGAACAGTACCAGAGGAGAGGCTCCAACGGAGTGACTGATCATTCAGAGAAGCAGCTCCAATGGAGTGACTGATCATTCAGAGAAGCAGCTCCAATGGAGTGACTGATCATTCAGAGAAGCAGCTCCAACGGAGTGACTGATCATTCAGAGAAGCAGCTCCAACGGAGTGACTGATCATTCAGAGAAGCAGGTGTGGTGGGCTGTTGAAGAGATTTTTTCAGACTAGCTGTGTTCCAATACTCATACTAACCGTACTATTTGTGACGTAAATTGAGTATGTAGAATGCTTATTAGTCACAGTATGGATATAGTTAGTATGCCAAAAGTTCCCGGATGTCGTACTAGATTTGGCAAAATTCGAAGTATACAAGCAGTGGTCAATATTTCCGTGCATTTAGGGCCCATAATTCAATTCTTAAGAAAATGGGCGTGGCTTCACAATATTTTCAGATTTGAAGAAAATGGCGGAAAATATGCAGCCGCAGTCCAACGAGAGCGTATACAAATTCACTGCTTTAACTAATTATGACAAATGTTAAGAAAATGTTGAGCAATGTAATAAAATAATGACTTTTCAAATAAGTTACGTTACACGTTATGTTGGCTGACAATGTGTTAGCTACGCTATCCTTACGAACCACATAGCATATCATTACAGCAGTACTAGGTACCGGTATGTTAGCTATGCTATCCTTACGAACCACATAGCATATCATTACAGCAGTACTAGGTACCGGTATGTTAGCTACGCTAGCCTTACGAACCGCATAGCATATCATTACAGCAGTACTAGGTACCGGTATGTTAGCTATGCTATCCTTACGAACCACATAGCATATCATTACAGCAGTACTAGGTACCGGTATGTTAGCTATGCTATCCTTACGAACCACATAGCATATCATTACAGCAGTACTAGGTACCGGTATGTTAGCTATGCTATCCTTACGAACCCCATAGCATATCATTACAGCAGTACTAGGTACCGGTATGTTAGCTATGCTATCCTTACGAACCCCATAGCATATCATTACAGCAGTACTAGGTACCGGTATGTTAGCTATGCTATCCTTACGAACCCCATAGCATATCATTACAGCAGTACTAGGTACCGGTATGTTAGCTATGCTATCCTTACGAACCCCATAGCATATCATTACAGCAGTACTAGGTACCGGTATGTTAGCTATGCTATCCTTACGAACCCCATAGCATATCATTACAGCAGTACTAGGTACCGGTATGTTAGCTATGCTATCCTTACGAACCCCATAGCATATCATTACAGCAGTACTAGGTACCGGTATGTTAGCTATGCTATCCTTACGAACCCCATAGCATATCATTACAGCAGTACTAGGTACCGGTATGTTAGCTATGCTATCCTTACGAACCCCATAGCATATCATTACAGCAGTACTAGGTACCGGTATGTTAGCTATGCTATCCTTACGAACCCCATAGCATATCATTACAGCAGTACTAGGTACCGGTATGTTAGCTATGCTATCCTTACGAACCGCATAGCATATCATTACAGCAGTACTAGGTACCGGTATGTTAGCTATGCTATCCTTACGAACCCCATAGCATATCATTACAGCAGTACTAGGTACCGGTATGTTAGCTATGCTATCCTTACGAACCGCATAGCATATCATTACAACAGTTGCTTGTATGTACTGGTATGTTAGCTAGCTACCTAACGTTAGTTGGCTACTAATACATCAAACTTGCCAGTATATTAACTATATGATATCTACCTAACTACCCAACGTTAGGCTTATATGTGGTTGGTAGCTAATCGTTTTAAACCTGATTTATGTAATATTAACTTGCCATAGTTTGGCAGGACAGATTTGTGCTGGCATCAATGCAACTTCCAAATGACTAATAATGCCTAGGTGTAATTAATCTGTTTTTGCCAACGACTAGTCGGTAATTATAATCTATTATTGTGCTCTGCCTAAGACATCTGGGCAGGAGCACTGTCTGGAGGGGAAGGTGACTGCAGCCTGGGCAGGATCACTGTCTGGAGGGGAAGGTGACTGCAAACTGGGCAGGATCACTGTCTGGAGGGGAAAGTGACTGCAAACTGGGCAGGAGTACTGTCTGGAGGGGAAAGTGACTGCAAACTGGGCAGGAGTACTGTCTGGAGGGGAAAGTGACTGCAAACTGGGCAGGATTACTGTCTGGAGGGGAAAGTGACTGCAAACTGGGCAGGAGTACTGTCTGGAGGGGAGGAGAAGAGGCAGAGAGAAGAGAACAGACAGAGAGATGAGGAGAACAGACAGAGAGATGGGGAGAACAGACAGAGATGAGGAGAACAGAGAGAGATGGGGAGAACAGACAGAGAGATGAGGAGAACAGACAGAGAGATGAGGAGAACAGACAGAGAGATGAGGAGAACAGACAGAGAGATGAGGAGAACAGACAGAGAGATGATGAGAACAGACAGAGAGATGAGGAGAACAGACAGAGAGATGAGGAGAACAAATAGAGAGGTGAGGAGAACAGACAGAGAGATGATGAGAACAGACAGAGAGATGAGGAGAACAGACAGAGAGAAGAGGAGAACAGACAGAGAGATGAGGAGAACAGACGGAGAGGTGAGGAGAACAGACAGAGAGATGAGGAGAACAGACAGAGAGATGAGGAGAACAGACAGAGAGATGAGGAGAACAGACAGAGAGATGAGGAGAACAGACAGAGAGATGAGGAGAACAGACAGAGAGATGAGGAGAACAGACAGAGAGGTGAGGAGAACAGACAGAGAGATGAGGAGAACAGACAGAGATGGGGAGAACAGATGGAGAGATGAGGAGAACAGACGGAGAGATGAGGAGAACAGACAGAGAGATGAGGAGAACAGACGGAGAGATGAGGAGAACAGACAGAGAGATGAGGAGAACAGACGGAGAGATGAGGAGAACAGACGGAGAGATGGGGAGAACAGAGAGAGATGAGGAGAACAGACAGAGAGATGAGGAGAACAGACGGAGAGATGAGGAGAACAGACAGAGAGGTGAGGAGAACAGAGAGAGGTGAGGAGAACAGACAGAGAGATGAGGAGAACAGACATAGAGATGAGGAGAACAGACAGAGAGATGAGGAGAACAGACAGAGAGATGAGGAGAACAGACGGAGAGATGAGGAGAACAGACAGAGATATGAGGAGAACAGACAGAGATATGAGGAGAACAGACAGAGATATGAGGAGAACAGACAGAGAGATGAGGAGAACAGACAGAGAGATGGGGAGAACAGATGGAGAGATGAGGAGAACAGACAGAGAGATGAGGAGAACAGACAGAGAGATGAGGAGAACAGACGGAGAGATGAGGAGAACAGACAGAGAGATGAGGAGAACAGACAGAGATATGAGGAGAACAGACAGAGATATGAGGAGAACAGACGGAGAGATGGGGAGAACAGACGGAGAGATGGGGAGAACAGAGAGAGATGAGGAGAACAGACAGAGAGATGAGGAGAACAGACAGAGATATGAGGAGAACAGACAGAGATATGAGGAGAACAGACAGAGATATGAGGAGAACAGACGGAGAGATGGGGAGAACAGACAGAGAGATGAGGAGAACAGACAGAGAGATGAGGAGAACAGACAGAGAGATGAGGAGAACAGACAGAGAGATGAGGAGAACAGACAGAGAGATGGGGAGAACAGAAGGAGAGATGAGGAGAACAGACAGAGAGATGAGGAGAACAGACGGAGAGATGAGGAGAACAGACAGAGAGATGAGGAGAACAGACAGAGATATGAGGAGAACAGACAGAGATATGAGGAGAACAGACAGAGATATGAGGAGAACAGACGGAGAGATGGGGAGAACAGAGAGAGATGAGGAGAACAGACAGAGAGATGAGGAGAACAGACAGAGATATGAGGAGAACAGACAGAGAGATGAGGAGAACAGACAGAGAGATGAGGAGAACAGACAGAGAGATGAGGAGAACAGACAGAGAGATGAGGAGAACAGACAGAGAGATGAGGAGAACAGACAGAGAGATGAGGAGAACAGACAGAGAGATGAGGAGAACAGACGGAGCGATGAGGAGAACAGACGGAGAGATGAGGAGAACAGACAGAGAGATGAGGAGAACAGACAGAGATATGAGGAGAACAGACAGAGATATGAGGAGAACAGACAGAGATATGAGGAGAACAGACAGAGATATGAGGAGAACAGACGGAGAGATGGGGAGAACAAAGAGAGATGAGGAGAACAGACAGAGAGATGAGGAGAACAGACAGAGAGATGAGAACAGACAGAGAGATGAGAAGAACAGACAGAGAGATGAGGAGAACAGACAGAGAGATGAGGAGAACAGACAGAGAGATGAGAACAGACAGAGATGAGGAGAACAGACAGAGAGATGAGGAGAACAGACAGAGAGATGAGGAGAACAGACAGAGAGATGAGGAGAACAGACAGAGAGATGATGAGAACAGACAGAGAGATGAGGAGAACAGAAAGAGATATGAGGAGAACAGACAGAGATATGAGGAGAACAGACAGAGATATGAGGAGAACAGACGGAGAGATGGGGAGAACAGAGAGAGATGAGGAGAACAGACAGAGAGATGAGGAGAACAGACAGAGAGATGAGAACAGACAGAGAGGTGAGGAGAACAGACAGAGAGATGAGGAGAACAGACAGAGAGATGAGGAGAACAGACGGAGAGATGAGGAGAACAGACAGAGAGATGAGGAGAACAGACAGAGATGAGGAGAACAGACAGAGAGATGAGGAGAACAGACAGAGAGATGAGGAGAACAGACAGAGAGATGAGGAGAACAGACAGAGATGAGGAGAACAGACAGAGAGATGAGGAGAACAGAAAGAGGGGGGTATAGGAGGAGTACAGGAGGAGGAGTACAGGAGGAGGAGTACAGGAGGAGGAGTTCAGGAGGAGGAGTTCAGGAGGAGGAGTTCAGGAGGAGGAGTTCAGGAGGAGGAGTTCAGGAGGAGGAGTACAGGAGGAGGAGTACAGGAGGAGGAGTACAGGAGGAGGAGTACAGGAGGAGGAGTACAGGAGGAGGAGTACTCTGGGATGATTGATTAGCTTTAATATTTGGCAGTACCTGCTGTAATATAAAAGCATGTGTTACATTTTTTTCTCCAAAAAATACATTTAAAAAAACGGACATTAAGTGGATGTTTTTTAATACAAATGGAAGACCCACACAGCTTGATATTATTGCACATTTTATTAACAATAAAACCATAACGTTTTATGTCATGAAGCTCTTAAAAGATCTTCAACACACACAAACAGCAAAATCTATCAAATATGAACACTGGTAATATGATACAATATGAACACTGGTAATATGATCAAATATGAACACTGCTGCAGAGGCTGGTCCATCAGGTGAACTCCATTCTGCTGCAGAGGCTGGTCCAGTAGGTTATATCCATTCTGCTGCAGAGGCTGGTCCAGCGGGTGATCTCCATTCTGCTGCAGAGGCTGGTCCATCAGGTGAACTCCATTCTGCTGCAGAGGCTGGTCCAGCGGGTGATCTCCATTCTGCTGCAGAGGCTGGTCCAGCGGGTGAACTCCATTCTGCTGCAGAGGCTGGTCCATCGGGTGAACTCCATTCTGCTGCAGAGGCTGGTCCAGCGGGTGAACTCCATTCTGCTGCAGAGGCTGGTCCATCGGGTGAACTCCATTCTGCTGCAGAGGCTGGTCCAGCGGGTGATCTCCATTCTGCTGCAGAGGCTGGTCCATCGGGTGAACTCCATTCTGCTGCAGAGGCTGGTCCAGCGGGTGATCTCCATTCTGCTGCAGAGGCTGGTCCATCAGGTGAACTCCATTCTGCTGCAGAGGCTGGTCCAGTAGGTTATATCCATTCTGCTGCAGAGGCTGGTCCAGCGGGTGATCTCCATTCTGCTGCAGAGGCTGGTCCAGTAGGTTATATCCATTCTGCTGCAGAGGCTGGTCCAGCGGGTGATCTCCATTCTGCTGCAGAGGCTGGTCCATCAGGTGAACTCCATTCTGCTGCAGAGGCTGGTCCAGCGGGTGAACTCCATTCTGCTGCAGAGGCTGGTCCAGCGGGTGATCTCCATTCTGCTGCAGAGGCTGGTCCAGCGGGTGAAACCCATTCTGCTGCAGAGGCTGGGTCCACAATGTCCTGGTTGCTGAGGAAGACATGCAGCACAGCGCAGCATGCAACCACCTCAGACACAAAGGTAGGTTTCACCTCCAGGCCTTCATGATGGACCGCTCCAGCACATTCCTCACCTTGGCCTCCACTGCACCCCTCACTGGCTGCCTGTAGGGTGTAATCAGACAGATGGGCTCCGCCGGGCAGGGTCACCCTCCATCCCTGAGGACACGCCAGTCTTATGGTGGGTACAGGCTCTGAACATACACAGGACTGCGTTTCAGGACCCTGACGTCGTGCACAGACCCGGGGAAGGCAATGTAGATGTCGGTGACCCTGCACCTATGGTCACAGACGGCTTGTAGCTGATATGGATAAAACTCTTCATGATTCCACCACTGACGACAACGAGCACTGTGGTCCGGGGGACATCAAACGCCTCGGACACAACACGATACGAAGTGGCACTGGCCACAGCTAGTAGACAAACAGGGTCCTGGTCTTCTGCTGCAAGACCTCTACCAGGCTGTCAAAAGAGGGTCGGGTCATTCGGAAGTGGGGCTTGAGGTCCAGGTCGTCCCAAATACACCCTCAGGATGGGTACATTGGGATTTAGCACACAGTAGGGTCCTCTGCCACCAGTCTATGATGAGAAAAGGCAACTTTTCCAAATGGAAACAAAATAAATAGCTTTCACATGATTTGATATGTTGGCCTATTCTGATGTGTGTGAATTATTGAATGTAGGCTATAGACTAAATGACACTTGCTATGACAGGCATACATGTTCTAATATTATAGTCCCAGTGGATGTATCAAATTGTGAAAGAACTTGACTACATACAGACCAGTACAGACTGTAATAATTGACTTAATGTGGCCAACTTACAGATGAAGTCGGAAGTTTACATACACCTTAGCCAAATACATTTAAACTCAGTTTTTCACAATTCCTGACATTTAATCCTAGATTCCCTGTCTTCGGTCAGTTAGGATGACCACTTTATTTTAAGAATATGAAATGTCAGAGTAATAGTAGACCATTTGCGACCAAGCTTTAACTTCCTGACTGATGTCTTGAGATGTTGCTTCAATATATCCACATAATTTTCCTTCCTCATGATGCCATCTATTTTGTGAAGTGCACCAGTTCCTCCTGCAGCAAAGCACCCCCACAGCATGATGCTGCCACCCCCGTGCTTCACGGTTGGGATGGTGTTCTTTGGCTTGCAAGCAACCCCCTTTTTCCTCCAAACATAACGATGGTCATTATGGCCAAACAGTTCTATTTTTGTTTTATCAGACCAGAGGACATTTCTCCAAAAAGTACGATCTTTGTCCCCATGTGCAGTTGCAAACCGTAGTCTTGCTTTTTTATGGCGGTTTTGGAGCAGTGGCTTCTTCCTTGCTGAGCGGCCTTTCAGGTTATGTCGATATAGGACTTGTTTTACTGTGGATATAGATACTTTTGTACCTGTTTCCTCCAGCATCTTCACAAGGTCCTTTGCTGTTGTTCTGGGATTGATTTGCACTTTTCGCACCAAAGTACGTTCATCTCTTGGTGACAGAACGCGCCTCCTTCCTGAGCGGTATGACGGCTGCGTGGTCCCATGGTGTTTATACTTGCGTACTATTGTTTGTACAGATGAACGTGGTACCTTCAGGCGTTTGGAAATTGCTCCAAAGGATGAACCAGACTTGTGGAGGTCTACAATGTATTTTCTGAGGTCTTGGCTGATTTCTTTTGATTTTCCCATGATGTCAAGCAAAGAGGCACTGAGTTTGAAGGTAGGCCTTGAAATACATCCACAGGTACACCTCCAATTGACTCAAATGATGTAAATTAGCCTATCAGAAGCTTTTAAAGCCATGACATCATTTTCTGGAATTTTCCAAGCTGTTTAAAAGCACAGTCAACTTAGTGTATGTAAACTTCTGACCCACTGGAATTGTGATACAGTGAATTATAAGTGAAATAATCTGTCTGTAAACAATTGTTGGAAAAATTACTTGTGTCATGCACAAAGTAGATGTCCTAACCGTCTTGCCAAAACTATAGTTTGTTAACAAGAAATGTGTGGAGTGGTTGAAAAACAAGTTTTAATGACTCCAACCTAAGTGGATGTAAACTTCCGACTTCAACTTTACATTTGCATTTTCGTCGAGGAGAATACAGCGCCTCAACAGCGCCCTCCTTTGACCAGCCACCTGTCTCCTCCTCCTTGCAGCCTCGGTCTTCTGAACAGCCAACTGATTGTAGTTGATCATTAAATCGCCAGCACAACAAATACAGCTGCCATGAAAGCAAAAAACATGGCTAACAAGGACTATAAGATGTGGTGAGTTGCCGCCGCAGATTACGTGTGTGTCAGTCAGTCAGTCAGTCAGCCAGTCAGCCAGTCAGTCAGTCAGTCAGTCAGGCAGTCAGTCAGTCAGTCAGTCAGTCAGTCAGTCAGTCAGTCAGTCAGTCAGTCAGTCTGTCTGTCTGTCTGTCTGTCTGTCTGTCTGTCTGTCTGGAGCCGCATACAGTGCATCGCCATAGAGGGTTTAACATACTGTAGGAATGAACACAAACACACATCCAATACAGACGGAGGAAAACATTTATTGACTTGGTTATTCACGTCATTCTTAGCTAAGTGGTATAGTCGTTGTGCGTTCTCAATGGACATTGTTAATGAAGTCGTAGGATGTCTAGCTAGTCATTTGTTAGCTACGCTAACAAGCTAGCAAGAAGTTGCATAGCAACAGCATCAACTTCTGGTAGACAGGCGAAAGGATACCGTTCGTTTACAGTATACTACAATGAACTAATAGTATATAGTATGTAGTATATACTCATTAAGTATGTAGTATACAGTATGTCTTTGTTACTCCTTGGCATCCCATCAATGCCCCCTCAACTGAACCTACACTGCCTTTCCAGACTAACTTGCCTCAACTTGATCCCAAACCAACTGACACTTTCAATCTCCATCATTTACATTTGTATTTGTTGTCTTACTTTTTAATGCGCTTTGAGATTCTTTGAAAAGTTAAATAATGTATTAATTATTGTTATATCTGTAACCCAAGTATGCCTAGTAGGTCTACTGTGTTCGTTAATGTTTAGAGACATTTATTTAAGAGGACCACAATGGAAATACCTTTTCAAACATGTTTGTGTCATCCTCGATGGTTTTGTTGTGTTAAGCCCAGAGACTCACCATGAGGAGTAGAGTCCCTTAACGGCCTGCTCCTTGTCACTCCAGCGGGCAGGGTTCTCGTATTTACAGGCTCTCCCTCCACACGCCATGGAGCACTGCATGTGGCCTGGGATCACATGTCTCAAAGTCTCCCCCACCTTGGTGTACTTGGCTGTGGGGACCTGCGTACTGACTACAGAGACAGACAGAGAGACAGAGACATAGAGACACAGAGACAGAAACAGACATAGAGAGACAGACATTTTTGTTATTTGTATACTTTGACAATGTAAGTAATTTTACTTGCCATGTCAATAAAGTGAATTGAGAGAGAGAGAGAGAGAGAGAGAGAGAGAGAGAGAGAGAGAGAGAGAGAGAGAGAGAGAGAGAGAGAGAGAGAGAGAGAGAGAGAGAGAGACAGAGAGAGAGAGGGGAGAGAGAGAGAGAGAGAGAGAGAGAGAGAGAGAGAGAGAGAGAGAGAGAGAGAGAGAGAGAGAGAGAGAGCGAAGGAGGGTCAGATACAGAGAGAGGGTCACTACTAAACCAGATGGTTCTGTTAAGACATCCTGATCTAGTGAGTGGACTTGTCAGATTAGGAGGATCATATAGAGATTTACAGTAAGTTATTGTATTATTACTGTATTATTGACATATAGGATACAGTATTGGTTGTAAGCTTAAAAATAACTTGAGGGCTAGAAACATTAAATTACATATTTCCTCAAAAGCAGAGGGTATGTTCCTGTGTCTTCGTGTCCCTGATAAGGTATTACAGCAGAATACCTTAAATAGTTAAACAGGTCGAGAAAAAGGCTTTAAAACATTCCAATTGATCATAAACATTCCAGATGTCTTTGGCACGCTATGTCAGTGGTAGTCAATCACAACATGGTTCATCCTACAGCATACAACATGCTTCATCCTACAGTATTCAACATGGTTCATCCTACAGTATACAACATGGTTCATCCTACAGTATTCAATATGGTTCATCCTACAGTATACAACATGGTTCATCCTACAGCATACAACATGCTTCATCCTACAGTATTCAACATGCTTCATCCTACAGCATACAACATGCTTCATCCTACAGTATACAACATGGTTCATCCTACAGCATACAACATGCTTCATCCTACAGCATACAACATGCTTCATCCTACAGCATACAACATGCTTCATCCTACAGCATACAACATGCTTCATCCTACAGCATACAACATGCTTCATCCTACAGTATTCAACTAGGCTGCATCATCTCCATTCTGTGGGACTAGGCTGCATCATCTCCATTCTGTGGGACTAGGCTGCATCATCTCCATTCTGTGGGACTAGGCTGCATCATCTCCATTCTGTGGGACTAGGCTGCATCATCTCCATTCTGTGGGACTAGGCTGCATCATCTCCATTCTGTGGGACTAGGCTGCATCATCTCCATTCTGTGGGACTAGGCTGCATCATCTCCATTCTGTGTGACTAGGCTGCATCATCTCCATTCTGTGGGACTAGGCTGCATCATCTCCATTCTGTGGGACTAGGCTGCATCATCTCCATTCTGTGGGACTAGGCTGCATCATCTCCATTCTGTGGGACTAGGCTGCATCATCTCCATTCTGTGGGACTAGGCTGCATCATCTCCATTCTGTGGGACTAGGCTGCATCATCTCCATTCTGTGGGACTAGGCTACATATTCTACTGCTGTATTATTCTCTTCAACAACAGACAGCACTTTGAAAACACACATTCTAAAGCTAAATATTTCCCTAGCAACTAAAGCCTCTTTACCTCAAGGTAAACTAAACACAAGACTAGAAATCTCCCAGGATCGATAAAGTGGAAGTGACCTAGCCTGGTCCCAGATCTGTTGTTCCTATAGCCAACTAGCCTGGTCCCAGATCTGTTGTTCCTATAGCCAACTAGCCTGGTCCCAGATCTGTCAGTGCTCCAACCAGCTCCTCTGACTAGCCCTGTCAGTGCTCCAACCAGCTCCTCCGACTAGCCCTGTCATACTGCTTCAACCAGCTCCTCTGACTAGCCCTGTCATACTGCTCCAACCAGCTCCTCTGACTAGCCCTGTCAGTGCTCCAACCAGCTCCTCCGACTAGCCCTGTCATACTGCTCCAACCAGCTCCTCTGACTAGCCCTGTCAGTGCTCCAACCAGCTCCTCTGACTAGCCCTGTCAGTGCTCCAACCAGCTCCTCTGACTAGCCCTGTCATACTGCTCCAACCAGCTCCTCTGACTAGCCCTGTCATACTGCTTCAACCAGCTCCTCTGACTAGCCCTGTCAGTGCTCCAACCAGCTCCTCTGACTAGCCCTGTCAGTGCTCCAACCAGCTCCTCTGACTAGCCCTGTCAGTGCTTCAACCAGCTCCTCTGACTAGCCCTGTCAGTGTTCCAACCAGCTCCTCTGACTAGCCCTGTCAGTGCTCCAACCAGCTCCTCTGACTAGCCCTGTCAGTGCTTCAACCAGCTCCTCTGACTAGCCCTGTCATACTGCTCCAACCAGCTCCTCTGACTAGCCCTGTCAGTGCTTCAACCAGCTCCTCTGACTAGCCCTGTCATACTGCTTCAACCAGCTCCTCTGACTAGCCCTGTCAGTGCTCCAACCAGCTCCTCTGACTAGCCCTGTCAGTGCTTCAACCAGCTCCTCTGACTAGCCCTGTCATACTGCTTCAACCAGCTCCTCTGACTAGCCCTGTCATACTGCTCCAACCAGCTCCTCTGACTAGCCCTGTCAGTGCTCCAACCAGCTCCTCTGACTAGCCCTGTCATACTGCTTCAACCAGCTCCTCTGACTAGCCCTGTCAGTGCTTCAACCAGCTCCTCTGACTAGCCCTGTCAGTGCTCCAACCAGCTCCTCTGACTAGCCCTGTCATACTGCTTCAACCAGCTCCTCTGACTAGCCCTGTCAGTGTTCCAACCAGCTCCTCTGACTAGCCCTGTCAGTGCTTCAACCAGCTCCTCTGACTAGCCCTGTCAGTGCTTCAACCAGCTCCTCTGACTAGCCCTGTCAGTGTTCCAACCAGCTCCTCTGACTAGCCCTGTCATACTGCTTCAACCAGCTCCTCTGACTAGCCCTGTCAGTGCTTCAACCAGCTCCTCTGACTAGCCCTGTCATACTGCTTCAACCAGCTCCTCTGACTAGCCCTGTCATACTGCTTCAACCAGCTCCTCTGACTAGCCCTGTCAGTGCTTCAACCAGCTCCTCTGACTAGCCCTGTCAGTGCTTCAACCAGCTCCTCTGACTAGCCCTGTCAGTGTTCCAACCAGCTCCTCTGACTAGCCCTGTCATACTGCTTCAACCAGCTCCTCTGACTAGCCCTGTCAGTGCTTCAACCAGCTCCTCTGACTAGCCCTGTCAGTGCTTCAACCAGCTCCTCTGACTAGCCCTGTCATACTGCTTCAACCAGCTCCTCTGACTAGCCCTGTCATACTGCTTCAACCAGCTCCTCTGACTAGCCCTGTCAGTGCTCCAACCAGCTCCTCCGACTAGCCCTGTCAGTGCTCCAACCAGCTCCTCTGACTAGCCCTGTCATACTGCTTCAACCAGCTCCTCTGACTAGCCCTGTCAGTGCTTCAACCAGCTCCTCTGACTAGCCCTGTCAGTGCTTCAACCAGCTCCTCCGACTAGCCCTGTCAGTGCTTCAACCAGCTCCTCTGACTAGCCCTGTCATACTGCTTCAACCAGCTCCTCTGACTAGCCCTGTCATACTGCTTCAACCAGCTCCTCTGACTAGCCCTGTCATACTGCTTCAACCAGCTCCTCTGACTAGCCCTGTCATACTGCTTCAACCAGCTCCTCTGACTAGCCCTGTCATACTGCTTCAACCAGCTCCTCTGACTAGCCCTGTCAGTGCTCCAACCAGCTCCTCCGACTAGCCCTGTCAGTGCTCCAACCAGCTCCTCTGACTAGCCCTGTCAGTGCTTCAACCAGCTCCTCTGACTAGCCCTGTCATACTGCTTCAACCAGCTCCTCCGACTAGCCCTGTCATACTGCTTCAACCAGCTCCTCCGTCTAGCCCTGTCAGTGCTTCAACCAGCTCCTCTGACTAGCCCTGTCAGTGCTCCAACCAGCTCCTCTGACTAGCCCTGTCAGTGCTTCAACCAGCTCCTCTGACTAGCCCTGTCAGTGCTTCAACCAGCTCCTCTGACTAGCCCTGTCAGTGCTTCAACCAGCTCCTCTGACTAGCCCTGTCAGTGTTCCAACCAGCTCCTCTGACTAGCCCTGTCATACTGCTTCAACCAGCTCCTCTGACTAGCCCTGTCAGTGCTTCAACCAGCTCCTCTGACTAGCCCTGTCATACTGCTTCAACCAGCTCCTCCGACTAGCCCTGTCATACTGCTCCAACCAGCTCCTCTGACTAGCCCTGTCATACTGCTTCAACCAGCTCCTCTGACTAGCCCTGTCATACTGCTCCAACCAGCTCCTCTGACTAGCCCTGTCAGTGCTTCAACCAGCTCCTCTGACTAGCCCTGTCATACTGCTTCAACCAGCTCCTCCGACTAGCCCTGTCATACTGCTTCAACCAGCTCCTCCGACTAGCCCTGTCAGTGCTTCAACCAGCTCCTCTGACTAGCCCTGTCAGTGCTCCAACCAGCTCCTCTGACTAGCCCTGTCAGTCCTTCAACCAGCTCCTCTGACTAGCCCTGTCAGTGCTTCAACCAGCTCCTCTGACTAGACCTGTCAGTGCTTCAACCAGCTCCTCTGACTAGCCCTGTCAGTGTTCCAACCAGCTCCTCTGACTAGCCCTGTCATACTGCTTCAACCAGCTCCTCTGACTAGCCCTGTCAGTGCTTCAACCAGCTCCTCTGACTAGCCCTGTCATACTGCTTCAACCAGCTCCTCTGACTAGCCCTGTCAGTGCTCCAACCAGCTCCTCTGACTAGCCCTGTCATACTGCTCCAACCAGCTCCTCTGACTAGCCCTGTCATACTGCTTCAACCAGCTCCTCTGACTAGCCCTGTCATACTGCTCCAACCAGCTCCTCTGACTAGCCCTGTCAGTGCTCCAACCAGCTCCTCTGACTAGCCCTGTCATACTGCTCCAACCAGCTCCTCTGACTATCCCTGTCATACTGCTCCAACCAGCTCCTCTGACTAGCCCTGTCAGTGCTTCAACCAGCTCCTCTGACTAGCCCTGTCAGTGCTTCAACCAGCTCCTCTGACTAGCCCTGTCAGTGCTTCAACCAGCTCCTCTGACTAGCCCTGTCAGTGCTCCAACCAGCTCCTCTGACTAGCCCTGTCAGTGCTCCAACCAGCTCCTCTGACTAGCCCTGTCAGTGCTTCAACCAGCTCCTCTGACTAGCCCTGTCATACTGCTTCAACCAGCTCCTCTGGCTAGCCCTGTCAGTGCTTCAACCAGCTCCTCTGACTAGCCCTGTCAGTGCTTCAACCAGCTCCTCCGACTAGCCCTGTCAGTGTTCCAACCAGCTCCTCTGACTAGCCCTGTCAGTGCTTCAACCAGCTCCTCTGACTAGCCCTGTCAGTGCTTCAACCAGCTCCTCTGACTAGCCCTGTCAGTGTTCCAACCAGCTCCTCTGACTAGCCCTGTCATACTGCTTCAACCAGCTCCTCTGACTAGCCCTGTCATACTACTTCAACCAGCTCCTCTGACTAGCCCTGTCATACTGCTTCAACCAGCTCCTCTGACTAGCCCTGTCATACTGCTTCAACCAGCTCCTCTGACTAGCCCTGTCATACTGCTCCAACCAGCTCCTCCGACTAGCCCTGTCAGTGCTTCAACCAGCTCCTCTGACTAGCCCTGTCAGTGCTTCAACCAGCTCCTCTGACTAGCCCTGTCATACTGCTTCAACCAGCTCCTCTGTCTAGCCCTGTCAGTGCTTCAACCAGCTCCTCCGACTAGCCCTGTCAGTGTTCCAACCAGCTCCTCTGACTAGCCCTGTCATACTGCTCCAACCAGCTCCTCCGACTAGCCCTGTCATACTGCTTCAACCAGCTCCTCTGACTAGCCCTGTCAGTGCTTCAACCAGCTCCTCTGACTAGCCCTGTCAGTGCTTCAACCAGCTCCTCTGACTAGCCCTGTCAGTGCTTCAACCAGCTCCTCTGACTAGCCCTGTCATACTGCTCCAACCAGCTCCTCTGACTAGCCCTGTCATACTGCTTCAACCAGCTCCTCTGACTAGCCCTGTCATACTGCTTCAACCAGCTCCTCTGACTAGCCCTGTCAGTGCTTCAACCAGCTCCTCCGACTAGCCCTGTCATACTGCTTCAACCAGCTCCTCTGACTAGCCCTGTCATACTGCTTCAACCAGCTCCTCTGACTAGCCCTGTCAGTGCTCCAACCAGCTCCTCTGACTAGCCCTGTCATACTGCTTCAACCAGCTCCTCTGACTAGCCCTGTCATACTGCTTCAACCAGCTCCTCTGACTAGCCCTGTCAGTGCTCCAACCAGCTCCTCTGACTAGCCCTGTCAGTGCTTCAACCAGCTCCTCTGACTAGCCCTGTCAGTGCTTCAACCAGCTCCTCTGACTAGCCCTGTCAGTGTTCCAACCAGCTCCTCTGACTAGCCCTGTCATACTGCTTCAACCAGCTCCTCTGACTAGCCCTGTCAGTGCTTCAACCAGCTCCTCTGACTAGCCCTGTCAGTGTTCCAACCAGCTCCTCTGACTAGCCCTGTCATACTGCTCCAACCAGCTCCTCTGACTAGCCCTGTCATACTGCTTCAACCAGCTCCTCTGACTAGCCCTGTCAGTGCTTCAACCAGCTCCTCCGACTAGCCCTGTCAGTGTTCCAACCAGCTCCTCTGACTAGCCCTGTCAGTGCTTCAACCAGCTCCTCTGACTAGCCCTGTCAGTGCTTCAACCAGCTCCTCTGACTAGCCCTGTCAGTGTTCCAACCAGCTCCTCTGACTAGCCCTGTCATACTGCTTCAACCAGCTCCTCTGACTAGCCCTGTCATACTGCTTCAACCAGCTCCTCTGACTAGCCCTGTCATACTGCTTCAACCAGCTCCTCTGACTAGCCCTGTCATACTGCTTCAACCAGCTCCTCTGACTAGCCCTGTCATACTGCTCCAACCAGCTCCTCCGACTAGCCCTGTCAGTGCTTCAACCAGCTCCTCTGACTAGCCCTGTCAGTGCTTCAACCAGCTCCTCTGACTAGCACTGTCAGTGTTCCAACCAGCTCCTCTGACTAGCCCTGTCATACTGCTTCAACCAGCTCCTCTGACTAGCCCTGTCAGTGCTTCAACCAGCTCCTCTGACTAGCCCTGTCAGTGCTTCAACCAGCTCCTCTGACTAGCCCTGTCAGTGCTTCAACCAGCTCCTCTGACTAGCCCTGTCATACTGCTTCAACCAGCTCCTCTGACTAGCCCTGTCAGTGCTTCAACCAGCTCCTCTGACTAGCCCTGTCATACTGCTTCAACCAGCTCCTCTGACTAGCCCTGTCAGTGCTTCAACCAGCTCCTCCGACTAGCCCTGTCATACTGCTTCAACCAGCTCCTCTGACTAGCCCTGTCATACTGCTCCAACCAGCTCCTCTGACTAGCCCTGTCAGTGCTCCAACCAGCTCCTCTGACTAGCCCTGTCAGTGCTTCAACCAGCTCCTCTGACTAGCCCTGTCATACTGCTTCAACCAGCTCCTCTGACTAGCCCTGTCATACTGCTTCAACCAGCTCCTCTGACTAGCCCTGTCAGTGCTCCAACCAGCTCCTCTGACTAGCCCTGTCAGTGCTTCAACCAGCTCCTCTGACTAGCCCTGTCAGTGCTTCAACCAGCTCCTCTGACTAGCCCTGTCAGTGTTCCAACCAGCTCCTCTGACTAGCCCTGTCATACTGCTTCAACCAGCTCCTCTGACTAGCCCTGTCATACTGCTTCAACCAGCTCCTCCGACTAGCCCCTGTCATACTGCTCCAACCAGCTCCTCTGACTAGCCCTGTCATACTGCTTCAACCAGCTCCTCTGACTAGCCCTGTCATACTGCTTCAACCAGCTCCTCTGACTAGCCCTGTCATACTGCTTCAACCAGCTCCTCTGACTAGCCCTGTCAGTGCTTCAACCAGCTCCTCTGACTAGCCCTGTCATACTGCTTCAACCAGCTCCTCTGACTAGCCCTGTCAGTGCTCCAACCAGCTCCTCTGACTAGCCCTGTCAGTGCTCCAACCAGCTCCTCCGACTAGCCCTGTCAGTGCTTCAACCAGCTCCTCTGACTAGCCCTGTCATACTGCTTCAACCAGCTCCTCTGACTAGCCCTGTCAGTGCTCCAACCAGCTCCTCTGACTAGCCCTGTCAGTGCTTCAACCAGCTCCTCTGACTAGCCCTGTCAGTGCTTCAACCAGCTCCTCTGACTAGCCCTGTCAGTGCTTCAACCAGCTCCTCTGACTAGCCCTGTCATACTGCTCCAACCAGCTCCTCTGACTAGCCCTGTCATACTGCTTCAACCAGCTCCTCTGACTAGCCCTGTCATACTGCTTCAACCAGCTCCTCTGACTAGCCCTGTCAGTGCTTCAACCAGCTCCTCCGACTTAGCCCTGTCATACTGCTTCAACCAGCTCCTCTGACTAGCCCTGTCATACTGCTTCAACCAGCTCCTCTGACTAGCCCTGTCAGTGCTCCAACCAGCTCCTCTGACTAGCCCTGTCATACTGCTTCAACCAGCTCCTCTGACTAGCCCTGTCATACTGCTTCAACCAGCTCCTCTGACTAGCCCTGTCAGTGCTTCAACCAGCTCCTCTGACTAGCCCTGTCAGTGCTTCAACCAGCTCCTCTGACTAGCCCTGTCATACTGCTCCAACCAGCTCCTCTGACTAGCCCTGTCATACTGCTTCAACCAGCTCCTCTGACTAGCCCTGTCATACTGCTTCAACCAGCTCCTCTGACTAGCCCTGTCAGTGCTTCAACCAGCTCCTCCGACTAGCCCTGTCATACTGCTTCAACCAGCTCCTCTGACTAGCCCTGTCATACTGCTTCAACCAGCTCCTCTGACTAGCCCTGTCAGTGCTCCAACCAGCTCCTCTGACTAGCCCTGTCATACTGCTTCAACCAGCTCCTCTGACTAGCCCTGTCATACTGCTTCAACCAGCTCCTCTGACTAGCCCTGTCAGTGCTCCAACCAGCTCCTCTGACTAGCCCTGTCAGTGCTTCAACCAGCTCCTCTGACTAGCCCTGTCAGTGCTTCAACCAGCTCCTCTGACTAGCCCTGTCAGTGTTCCAACCAGCTCCTCTGACTAGCCCTGTCATACTGCTTCAACCAGCTCCTCTGACTAGCCCCTGTCAGTGCTTCAACCAGCTCCTCTGACTAGCCCTGTCAGTGTTCCAACCAGCTCCTCTGACTAGCCCTGTCATACTGCTCCAACCAGCTCCTCTGACTAGCCCTGTCATACTGCTTCAACCAGCTCCTCTGACTAGCCCTGTCAGTGCTTCAACCAGCTCCTCCGACTAGCCCTGTCAGTGTTCCAACCAGCTCCTCTGACTAGCCCTGTCGGTGCTTCAACCAGCTCCTCTGACTAGCCCTGTCAGTGCTTCAACCAGCTCCTCTGACTAGCCCTGTCAGTGTTCCAACCAGCTCCTCTGACTAGCCCTGTCATACTGCTTCAACCAGCTCCTCTGACTAGCCCTGTCATACTGCTTCAACCAGCTCCTCTGACTAGCCCTGTCATACTGCTTCAACCAGCTCCTCTGACTAGCCCCTGTCATACTGCTTCAACCAGCTCCTCTGACTAGCTCCTGTCATACTGCTCCAACCAGCTCCTCCGACTAGCCCTGTCAGTGCTTCAACCAGCTCCTCTGACTAGCCCTGTCAGTGCTTCAACCAGCTCCTCTGACTAGCACTGTCAGTGTTCCAACCAGCTCCTCTGACTAGCCCTGTCATACTGCTTCAACCAGCTCCTCTGACTAGCCCTGTCAGTGCTTCAACCAGCTCCTCTGACTAGCCCTGTCAGTGCTTCAACCAGCTCCTCTGACTAGCCCTGTCAGTGCTTCAACCAGCTCCTCTGACTAGCCCTGTCATACTGCTTCAACCAGCTCCTCTGACTAGCCCTGTCAGTGCTTCAACCAGCTCCTCTGACTAGCCCTGTCATACTGCTTCAACCAGCTCCTCTGACTAGCCCTGTCAGTGCTTCAACCAGCTCCTCCGACTAGCCCTGTCATACTGCTTCAACCAGCTCCTCTGACTAGCCCTGTCATACTGCTCCAACCAGCTCCTCTGACTAGCCCTGTCAGTGCTCCAACCAGCTCCTCTGACTAGCCCTGTCAGTGCTTCAACCAGCTCCTCTGACTAGCCCTGTCATACTGCTTCAACCAGCTCCTCTGACTAGCCCTGTCATACTGCTTCAACCAGCTCCTCTGACTAGCCCTGTCAGTGCTCCAACCAGCTCCTCTGACTAGCCCTGTCAGTGCTTCAACCAGCTCCTCTGACTAGCCCTGTCAGTGCTTCAACCAGCTCCTCTGACTAGCCCTGTCAGTGTTCCAACCAGCTCCTCTGACTAGCCCTGTCATACTGCTTCAACCAGCTCCTCTGACTAGCCCTGTCATACTGCTTCAACCAGCTCCTCCGACTAGCCCTGTCATACTGCTCCAACCAGCTCCTCTGACTAGCCCTGTCATACTGCTTCAACCAGCTCCTCTGACTAGCCCTGTCATACTGCTTCAACCAGCTCCTCTGACTAGCCCTGTCATACTGCTTCAACCAGCTCCTCTGACTAGCCCTGTCAGTGCTTCAACCAGCTCCTCTGACTAGCCCTGTCATACTGCTTCAACCAGCTCCTCTGACTAGCCCTGTCAGTGCTCCAACCAGCTCCTCTGACTAGCCCTGTCAGTGCTCCAACCAGCTCCTCCGACTAGCCCTGTCAGTGCTTCAACCAGCTCCTCTGACTAGCCCTGTCATACTGCTTCAACCAGCTCCTCTGACTAGCCCTGTCAGTGCTCCAACCAGCTCCTCTGACTAGCCCTGTCATACTGCTTCAACCAGCTCCTCTGACTAGCCCTGTCAGTGCTTCAACCAGCTCCTCTGACTAGCCCTGTCAGTGCTTCAACCAGCTCCTCTGACTAGCCCTGTCAGTGCTCCAACCAGCTCCTCTGACTAGCCCTGTCAGTGCTTCAACCAGCTCCTCTGACTAGCCCTGTCATACTGCTTCAACCAGCTCCTCTGACTAGCCCTGTCAGTGCTTCAACCAGCTCCTCCGACTAGCCCTGTCATACTGCTTCAACCAGCTCCTCTGACTAGCCCTGTCATACTGCTTCAACCAGCTCCTCTGACTAGCCCTGTCAGTGCTTCAACCAGCTCCTCCGACTAGCCCTGTCATACTGCTTCAACCAGCTCCTCCGACTAGCCCTGTCATACTGCTTCAACCAGCTCCTCTGACTAGCCCTGTCATACTGCTTCAACCAGCTCCTCTGACTAGCCCTGTCATACTGCTTCAACCAGCTCCTCTGACTAGCCCTGTCAGTGCTTCAACCAGCTCCTCTGACTAGCCCTGTCAGTGCTCCAACCAGCTCCTCTGACTAGCCCTGTCAGTGCTTCAACCAGCTCCTCTGACTAGCCCTGTCAGTGCTTCAACCAGCTCCTCTGACTAGCCCTGTCAGTGCTTCAACCAGCTCCTCCGACTAGCCCTGTCAGTGTTCCAACCAGCTCCTCTGACTAGCCCTGTCAGTGCTTCAACCAGCTCCTCCGACTAGCCCTGTCAGTGCTTCAACCAGCTCCTCTGACTAGCCCTGTCATACTGCTTCAACCAGCTCCTCTGACTAGCCCTGTCAGTGCTTCAACCAGCTCCTATGACTAGCCCTGTCAGTGCTTCAACCAGCTCCTCTGACTAGCCCTGTCATACTGCTTCAACCAGCTCCTCTGACTAGCCCTGTCATACTGCTTCAACCAGCTCCTCTGACTAGCCCTGTCAGTGCTTCAACCAGCTCCTCTGACTAGCCCTGTCAGTGCTTCAACCAGCTCCTCTGACTAGCCCTGTCAGTGCTTCAACCAGCTCCTCTGACTAGCCCTGTCATACTGCTTCAACCAGCTCCTCTGACTAGCCCTGTCATACTGCTTCAACCAGCTCCTCTGACTAGCCCTGTCAGTGCTTCAACCAGCTCCTCCGACTAGCCCTGTCAGTGCTCCAACCAGCTCCTCTGACTAGCCCTGTCATACTGCTTCAACCAGCTCCTCCGACTAGCCCTGTCATACTGCTCCAACCAGCTCCTCTGACTAGCCCTGTCATACTGCTCCAACCAGCTCCTCTGACTAGCCCTGTCATACTGCTCCAACCAGCTCCTCTGACTAGCCCTGTCAGTGCTTCAACCAGCTCCTCCGACTAGCCCTGTCATACTGCTTCAACCAGCTCCTCTGACTAGCCCTGTCATACTGCTCCAACCAGCTCCTCTGACTAGCCCTGTCATACTGCTCCAACCAGCTCCTCTGACTAGCCCTGTCAGTGCTTCAACCAGCTCCTCTGACTAGCCCTGTCATACTGCTTCAACCAGCTCCTCTGACTAGCCCTGTCATACTGCTTCAACCAGCTCCTCCGACTAGCCCTGTCATACTGCTCCAACCAGCTCCTCTGACTAGCCCTGTCAGTGCTTCAACCAGCTCCTCTGACTAGCCCTGTCAGTGCTTCAACCAGCTCCTCTGACTAGCCCTGTCATACTGCTTCAACCAGCTCCTCTGACTAGCCCTGTCATACTGCTTCAACCAGCTCCTCCGACTAGCCCTGTCATACTGCTCCAACCAGCTCCTCTGACTAGCCCTGTCAGTGCTTCAACCAGCTCCTCCGACTAGCCCTGTCATACTGCTTCAACCAGCTCCTCTGACTAGCCCTGTCATACTGCTTCAACCAGCTCCTCTGACTAGCCCTGTCAGTGCTCCAACCAGCTCCTCTGACTAGCCCTGTCAGTGCTTCAACCAGCTCCTCTGACTAGCCCTGTCAGTGCTTCAACCAGCTCCTCTGACTAGCCCTGTCATACTGCTTCAACCAGCTCCTCTGACTAGCCCTGTCAGTGCTTCAACCAGCTCCTCTGACTAGCCCTGTCAGTGCTTCAACCAGCTCCTCTGACTAGCCCTGTCATACTGCTTCAACCAGCTCCTCTGACTAGCCCTGTCAGTGCTTCAACCAGCTCCTCTGACTAGCCCTGTCAGTGCTCCAACCAGCTCCTCTGACTAGCCCTGTCAGTGCTTCAACCAGCTCCTCTGACTAGCCCTGTCAGTGCTTCCAACCAGCTCCTCTGACTAGCCCTGTCGGTGCTTCAACCAGCTCCTCTGACTAGCCCTGTCAGTGCTTCAACCAGCTCCTCTGACTAGCCCTGTCAGTGCTTCAACCAGCTCCTCTGACTAGCCCTGTCAGTGTTCCAACCAGCTCCTCTGACTAGCCCTGTCAGTGCTTCAACCAGCTCCTCTGACTAGCCCTGTCAGTGCTTCAACCAGCTCCTCTGACTAGCCCTGTCAGTGCTTCAACCAGCTCCTCTGACTAGCCCTGTCAGTGCTTCAACCAGCTCCTCTGACTAGCCCTGTCAGTGCTTCAACCAGCTCCTCTGACTAGCCCTGTCAGTGCTTCAACCAGCTCCTCTGACTAGCCCTGTCAGTGCTTCAACCAGCTCCTCTGACTAGCCCTGTCATACTGCTTCAACCAGCTCCTCTGACTAGCCCCTGTCAGTGCTTCAACCAGCTCCTCTGACTAGCCCTGTCATACTGCTTCAACCAGCTCCTCTGACTAGCCCTGTCATACTGCTTCAACCAGCTCCTCTGACTAGCCCTGTCAGTGCTTCAACCAGCTCCTCTGACTAGCCCTGTCATACTGCTTCAACCAGCTCCTCTGACTAGCCCTGTCAGTGCTTCAACCAGCTCCTCTGACTAGCCCTGTCAGTGTTCCAACCAGCTCCTCTGACTAGCCCTGTCAGTGTTCCAACCAGCTCCTCTGACTAGCCCTGTCATACTGCTTCAACCAGCTCCTCTGACTAGCCCTGTCAGTGCTTCAACCAGCTCCTCTGACTAGCCCTGTCATACTGCTTCAACCAGCTCCTCTGACTAGCCCTGTCAGTGCTTCAACCAGCTCCTCTGACTAGCCCTGTCATACTGCTTCAACCAGCTCCTCTGACTAGCCCTGTCAGTGCTTCAACCAGCTCCTCTGACTAGCCCTGTCATACTGCTTCAACCAGCTCCTCTGACTAGCCCTGTCAGTGCTCCAACAAGCTCCTCTGACTAGCCCTGTCATACTGCTTCAACCAGCTCCTCTGACTAGCCCTGTCATACTGCTTCAACCAGCTCCTCTGACTAGCCCTGTCAGTGCTCCAACCAGCTCCTCTGACTAGCCCTGTCAGTGCTCCAACCAGCTCCTCTGACTAGCCCTGTCAGTGCTTCAACCAGCTCCTCTGACTAGCCCTGTCATACTGCTTCAACCAGCTCCTCTGACTAGCCCTGTCAGTGCTTCAACCAGCTCCTCTGACTAGCCCTGTCATACTGCTTCAACCAGCTCCTCTGACTAGCCCTGTCATACTGCTTCAACCAGCTCCTCTGACTAGCCCTGTCAGTGCTTCAACCAGCTCCTCTGACTAGCCCTGTCAGTGCTCCAACCAGCTCCTCTGACTAGCCCTGTCAGTGCTCCAACCAGCTCCTCTGACTAGCCCTGTCAGTGTTTCAACCAGCTCCTCTGACTAGCCCTGTCATACTGCTTCAACCAGCTCCTCTGACTAGCCCTGTCATACTGCTTCAACCAGCTCCTCTGACTAGCCCTGTCAGTGCTTCAACCAGCTCCTCTGACTAGCCCTGTCAGTGCTTCAACCAGCTCCTCTGACTAGCCCTGTCAGTGCTCCAACCAGCTCCTCTGACTAGCCCTGTCATACTGCTTCAACCAGCTCCTCTGTCTAGCCCTGTCATACTGCTTCAACCAGCTCCTATGACTAGCCCTGTCAGTGCTTCAACCAGCTCCTATGACTAGCCCTGTCAGTGCTTCAACCAGCTCCTCTGACTAGCCCTGTCAGTGCTTCAACCAGCTCCTCTGACTAGCCCTGTCAGTGCTTCAACCAGCTCCTCTGACTAGCCCTGTCAGTGCTTCCAACCAGCTCCTCTGACTAGCCCTGTCATACTGCTTCAACCCAGCTCCTCTGACTAGCCCTGTCATACTGCTTCAACCAGCTCCTCTGACTAGCCCTGTCAGTGCTTCAACCAGCTCCTATGACTAGCCCTGTCAGTGCTTCAACCAGCTCCTCTGACTAGCCCTGTCATACTGCTCCAACCAGCTCCTCTGACTAGCCCTGTCAGTGCTTCTACCAGCTCCTCTGACTAGCCCTGTCATACTGCTCCAACCAGCTCCTCTGACTAGCCCTGTCAGTGCTCCAACCAGCTCCTCTGACTAGCCCTGTCAGTGCTTCAACCAGCTCCTCTGACTAGCCCTGTCAGTGCTTCAACCAGCTCCTCTGACTAGCCCTGTCATACTGCTTCAACCAGCTCCTCTGACTAGCCCTGTCAGTGCTTCAACCAGCTCCTCTGACTAGCCCTGTCATACTGCTCCAACCAGCTCCTCTGACTAGCCCTGTCAGTGCTTCAACCAGCTCCTCTGACTAGCCCTGTCAGTGCTTCAACCAGCTCCTCTGACTAGCCCTGTCAGTGCTCCAACCAGCTCCTCTGACTAGCCCTGTCAGTGCTTCAACCAGCTCCTCTGACTAGCCCTGTCATACTGCTTCAACCAGCTCCTCTGACTAGCCCTGTCAGTGCTTCAACCAGCTCCTCTGACTAGCCCTGTCATACTGCTTCAACCAGCTCCTCTGACTAGCCCTGTCAGTGCTCCAACCAGCTCCTCTGACTAGCCCTGTCATACTGCTCCAACCAGCTCCTCTGACTAGCCCTGTCAGTGCTCCAACCAGCTCCTCTGACTAGCCCTGTCATACTGCTTCAACCAGCTCCTCTGACTAGCCCTGTCAGTGCTCCAACCAGCTCCTCTGACTAGCCCCTGTCAGTGCTCCAACCAGCTCCTCTGACTAGCCCTGTCAGTGCTCCAACCAGCTCCTCTGACTAGCCCTGTCATACTGCTTCAACCAGCTCCTCTGACTAGCCCTGTCAGTGCTCCAACCAGCTCCTCTGACTAGCCCTGTCAGTGCTCCAACCAGCTCCTCTGACTAGCCCTGTCAGTGCTTCAACCAGCTCCTCTGACTAGCCCTGTCAGTGCTCCAACCAGCTCCTCTGACTAGCCCTGTCAGTGCTCCAACCAGCTCCTCTGACTAGCCCTGTCATACTGCTTCAACCAGCTCCTCTGACTAGCCCTGTCATACTGCTTCAACCAGCTCCTCTGACTAGCCCTGTCATACTGCTTCAACCAGCTCCTCTGACTAGCCCTGTCAGTGCTCCAACCAGCTCCTCTGACTAGCCCTGTCAGTGCTCCAACCAGCTCCTCTGACTAGCACTGACGTCTGTAGCCATGAAGTGCTTTGAAAGGCTGGTCATGGCTCACATCAACACCATTATCCCAGAAACCCTAGACCCACTCCAATATGCATACCTCCCAAACAGATCCACTGATGATGCAATCTCTATTCCACTCCACACTGCCCTTTCCCACCTGGACAAGAGGAACACCTACGTGAGAATGCTGTTCATTGACTACAGCTCAGCATTCAACACCATAGTGCCCTCAAAGCTCATCACTAAGCTAAGGATCCTGGGACTAAACACCTCCCTCTGCAACTGGATCCTGGACTTCCTGACGGGCCGCCCCCAGGTGGTAAGGGTAGGTAACAACACATCTGCCACACTGATCCTCAACACGGGGGCCCCTCAGGGGTGCGTTCTCAGTCCCCTCCTGTACTCCCTGTTCACCCATGACTGCATGGCCAGGCACGACTCCAACACCATCATTAAGTTTGCCGACGACACAACAGTGGTAGGCCTGATCACCGACAACGATGAGACAGCCTATAGGGAGGAGGTCAGAGACCTGGCCATGTGGTGCCAGGATAACAACCTCTCCCTCAACGTGACCAAGACAAAGGAGATGATTGTGGATTAAAGGAAGAAAAAAAAGAGGACTGAGCACGCCCCCATTCTCATCGACGGGGCTGTAGTGGAACAGGTTGAGAGCTTCAAGTTCCTTGGTGTCCACATCACCAACAAACTATCATGGTCCAAACACACCAAGACAGTCATGAACAGTGTACGACAAAGCCTATTCCCCCTCAAGAGACTGAAAAGATTTGGCATGGGTCCTCAGATCCTCCAAAAATTCTACAGCTGCACCATCGAGAGCATCCTGACTGGTTGCATCACCGCCTGGTATGGCAACTGCTCGGCCTCCGACTGCAAGGCACTACAGAGGGTAGTGCGTACGGCCCAGTACATCACTGGGGCAAAGCTCCCTGCCATCCAGGACCTCTATACCAGGCAGTGTCAGAGGAAGGCCCTCAAAATTGTCAAAGACTCCAGCCACCCTAGTCATAGACTGTTCTCTCTGGTACCGCACGGCAAGCGGTACCAGAGTGCCAAGTCTAGGTCCAAAAGGCTTCTCAACAGCTTCTACCCCCAAGCCATAAGACTCCTGAATAGCTAATCATGGCTACCCGGACTATTTGCACTGCCCCCCCACCCCATCCTTTTTACGCTGCTGCTACTCTGTTAAGTATTTATGCATAGTCACTTTAACTCTACCCACATGTACATATTACCTCAACTACCTCAACTAGTCGGTGCCCCCCGCACATTGACTCTGCACCGGTACCCCCCTGTATATATAGCCTCCCTACTGTCACTTTATTTTACTGTATATATAGCCTCCCTACTGTCACTTTATTTTACTTCTGCTCTTTTTTTCTAAACACTTTTTTGTTGTTGTTTTATTTTACTTTTTTATTAAAAAATAAATGCATTGTTGGTTAAGGGCTGTAAGTAAGCATTTCACTGTAATGTCTACACCTGTTGTATTTTGGCGCATGTGGCCAATAAAATTTGATTTGATTTGACTAGCCCTGTCAGTGCTTCAACCAGCTCCTCTGACAGATTTGGACCAGCCAGGCAAGCAGAGAGATGTTCAGACAGATCTGGACCAGCCAGGCCAGCAGAGAGATGTTCAGACAGATCTGGACCAGCCAGGCCAACAGAGAGATGTTCAGACAGATCTGGACCAGCCAGGCCAACAGAGAGATGTTCAGACAGATCTGGACCAGCCAGCTCAACAGAGAGATGTTCAGACAGATCTGGACCAGCCAGGCCAACAGAGAGATGTTCAGACAGATCTGGACCAGCCAGGCCAACAGAGAGATGTTCAGACAGATCTGGACCAGCCAGGCCAACAGAGAGATGTTCAGACAGATCTGGACCAGCCAGCTCAACAGAGAGATGTTCAGACAGATCTGGACCAGCCAGGCCAACAGAGAGATGTTCAGACAGATCTGGACCAGCCAGGCCAACAGAGAGATGTTCAGACAGATCTGGACCAGCCAGCTCAACAGAGAGATGTTCAGACAGATCTGGACCAGCCAGGCCAACAGAGAGATGTTCAGACAGATCTGGACCAGCCAGGCCAGCAGAGAGATGTTCAGACAGATCTGGACCAGCCAGGCCAACAGAGAGATGTTCAGACAGATCTGGACCAGCCAGGCCAACAGAGAGATGTTCAGACAGATCTGGACCAGCCAGGCCAGCAGAGAGATGTTCAGACAGATCTGGACCAGCCAGGCCAACAGAGAGATGTTCAGACAGATCTGGACCAGCCAGGCCAGCAGAGAGATGTTCAGACAGATCTGGACCAGCCAGGCCAACAGAGAGATGTTCAGACAGATCTGGACCAGCCAGGCCAACAGAGAGATGTTCAGACAGATCTGGACCAGCCAGGCCAGCAGAGAGATGTTCAGACAGATCTGGACCAGCCAGGCCAACAGAGAGATGTTCAGACAGATCTGGACCAGCCAGGCCAACAGAGAGATGTTCAGACAGATCTGGACCAGCCAGGCCAACAGAGAGATGTTCAGACAGATCTGGACCAGCCAGGCCAACAGAGAGATGTTCAGACAGATCTGGACCAGCCAGGCCAGCAGAGAGATGTTCAGACAGATCTGGACCAGCCAGGCCAACAGAGAGATGTTCAGACAGATCTGGACCAGCCAGGCCAGCAGAGAGATGTTCAGACAGATCTGGACCAGCCAGGCCAACAGAGAGATGTTCAGACAGATCTGGACCAGCCAGGCAAACAGAGAGATGTTCAGACAGATCTGGACCAGCCAGGCCAGCAGAGAGATGTTCAGACAGATCTGGACCAGCCAGGCCAACAGAGAGATGTTCAGACAGATCTGGACCAGCCAGGCCAACAGAGAGATGTTCAGACAGATCTGGACCAGCCAGGCCAACAGAGAGATGTTCAGACAGATCTGGACCAGCCAGGCCAACAGAGAGATGTTCAGACAGATCTGGACCAGCCAGGCCAACAGAGAGATGTTCAGACAGATCTGGACCAGCCAGGCCAACAGAGAGATGTTCAGACAGATCTGGACCAGCCAGGCCATTAGTGGGTCTGTACAAAGCAGGAGAAGCCGTGACTGTGATCTAGCAGAGTCATTACATTGTTGTGGTCCTGTGGCGGTGCCTGTCCTGGTGGCAGTCCCTGTGTTGTTGCCATCGGATGGTTCCTCAGCCATGCTGATGGCCACCATGACCTTGTGGGAGGAGCAGGAGAGGATCTCCAGGGCGGAGCTGCGCCTCCTCTGCAGTAGCACCTCCGACGCCGAGTGCCTCCTGATGCTGTTCATCAGCTCCCCCGCCAGGGAGCGCCGCCCGCCGTTCCTACGCTGACGACGCATAACAACGTGATGACCCTGGCGGTCCTAATGTAGCCAGCCGCTGCCTAACCCACTACCGCCTATTGGACTCTCTCTCTCTGTGTCTAACCCACTACCACCTATCGGTCTCTCATTGACAGTCCCTCTGTGTCTCTGCTGTCGTCAAGGTCCCTCTGTGTCTCTGCTGTCGTCAAGGTCCCTCTGTGTCTCTGCTGTCGTCAAGGTCCCTCTGTGTCTCTGCTGTCCTCAAGGTCCCTCTGTGTCTCTGCTGTCGTCAAGGTCCCTCTGTGTCTCTGCTGTCGTCAAGGTCCCTCTGTGTCTCTGCTGTCGTCAAGGTCCCTCTGTGTCTCTGCTGTCGTCAAGGTCCCTCTGTGTCTCTGCTGTCGCCAAGGTCCCTCTGTGTCTCTGCTGTCGCCAAGGTCCCTCTGTGTCTCTGCTGTCGTCAAGGTCCCTCTGTGTCTCTGCTGTCGCCAAGGTCCCTCTGTGTCTCTGCTGTCGTCAAGGTCCCTCTGTGTCTCTGCTGTCATCAAGGTCCCTCTGTGTCTCTGCTGTCGTCAAGGTCCCTCTGTGTCTCTGCTGTCGTCAAGGTCCCTCTGTGTCTCTGCTGTCGTCAAGGTCCTCTGTGTCTCTGCTGTCGTCCAAGGTCCCTCTGTGTCTCTGCTGTTCTCAAGGTCCCTCTGTGTCTCTGCTGTCCTCAAGGTCCCTCTGTGTCTCTGCTGTCGTCAAGGTCCCTCTGTGTCTCTGCTGTCGTCAAGGTCCCTCTGTGTCTCTGCTGTCGTCAAGGTCCCTCTGTGTCTCTGCTGTCCTCAAGGTCCCTCTGTGTCTCTGCTGTCCTCAAGGTCCCTCTGTGTCTCTGCTGTCCTCAAGGTCCCTCTGTGTCTCTGCTGTCGTCAAGGTCCCTCTGTGTCTCTGCTGTCCTCAAGGTCCCTCTGTGTCTCTGCTGTCCTCAAGGTCCCTCTGTGTCTCTGCCTAACTGCCTCAGTCCTCCTCTGTCTAATCCTGTGCTATGGACCTAGTACAGCGTCTCTCCCGACAACACTGTTTCTAGCTTTCCTCTCTCTGTGTCTGTTATAGCTACAGCCTGAGCCTCCCCCTCCCTCTCTCCCTCCCTCCCCCCCTCTCTCTCCCTGCCCTGTCTAACCTCCCTCTACCTCCCTCCCTCCCTCCCCTGTCTAATGAGACTCTCTCTCTCTCCCTCCCTCCCTCTCTCCCTCCCTCCCTCCCTCCCTCCCTCTCTCTCTCTCTCCCTCCCTCTCGCTCTCTCTCCCTCCCGCCGCCTCCTCCCTCCCTCCTCCGTCCTCTCTCTCCTCCGTCCCTCTCTCTCTCCCTCCCTCCCTCCCTCTACCTCCCTCCCTCCCTCCCTCCCTCTCCTGTCTAATGAGACTCTCTCTCCTCCCTCCCTCCCGCCCTCCTCCCTCCGTCTCTCCCTCCCGCCTCCTCTCTCTCGCTCTCTCTCCGCCTCCCTCCCTCTCTCTCTCCCGCCTCCCTCCCTCCCTCCCTCTCTCCCGCCCCCCTCTCTCCTCCGTCCTCTCTCTCTCCCTCCTCCGCCCGCCTCCTCCCTCCCTCCCTCCGTCCGTCCCTCTCTCTCTTCCCTCTCTCCCTCCTCTCCTCTCTCCCTCCCGCCCTCCCTCCCTCCGTCCGTCCCTCTCTCCTCCTCCCTCCCCCCTCCCTCCCTCCCTCCGTCCCTCTCTCCCTCCGTCCCTCTCTCTCTCCCTCTCTCTCTCCCTCTCTCCCTCCCTTCCCTGTCTAACCTGTGTGATGACAGTCAGTGAGGCTGCCTGCTGGCTAAACTGAGCTGAGTTGAGCGGAGCGGAGCGATCCAGTGACTCATCATCACAGTACAGTAGCCCGCTGGCACAAAGAGAGGGGCATGAGAGGCCAATGCAAACCATCACTACTTTCATCCCACAGTCACTGTCACCATGACGACCAACTCACTCCCAAGTCCCCAGTGGGTGGGAGCCGGTGTGTGTACGTACACTGGCTGTGCGATCGTGCTGTGTTCATTATGGAGTGATGGTGGTGATAGAGCAGTTGTTTTCTCTAGAGGTTGTAACATTACAGACCTCCAGTACTGGCTGCCGACCATAGGGCTCAAAATCTCTAAAAACCTGTTTTCGCTTTGTCATTATGGGGTATTGTGTGTAGATTGATGAGGGAAAAAAATGTTTTAATCAATTTTACAATAAGGCTGTAACGTAACAAAATGTGGAAAAAGGGAAGTGGTCTGAATACTTTCCGAACGCAGTGTATAATGAGAGAGAGAGAGAGAGAGCTGCAGTTCAACCCTCCAGTGATCAGGGTGATCATTACATAGTGCCATGTAGAAAACCCTCTGGTTTGCGGTAAACTAACTAGTCTGTCCTTAACGTAAATATACAGTATAACCACCTCTCCTTTCTAGAGGTACAGCGCATTCGGAAAGTATTCAGACTCTTTTTCCACATTTTGTTACGTCACAGCCTTATTCTACAATTGATTAAATCGAAAAATGTCCTCATCGATCTACACACAATACCTCATAATGTATTGAAAATAAAAAACAGAAATACCTTATTTACATAAGTATTCAGACTCTTTGCTAAGAGACTCGAAATTGACCTCAGGTGCATCCTGTTTCCATTGATCATCCTTGAGATGTTTCTACAACTTGGAGTCCACCTGTGGTAAATTCAATTGATTAGACATGATTTGGAAAGGCACACACCTGTCTATATAGGATCCCACAGTTGACAGTCCATGTCAGAGCAAAAACCAAGCCATTAGGTCGAAGGAATTGTCCGTAGAGCTCCGAGACATTATTTTGTCGAGGCACAGATCTGTGGAAGGGTATCAAAACATTTCTGCAGCATTGAAAGTCCCCAAGAACACAGTGGCCTCCATCATTCTTAAATGGAAGAAGTTTGGAACCACCAAGACTCTTCCTAGAGCTGGCCGCCCAGCCAAAATGAGCAATCGGGGGAGAAGAGCCTTGGTCAGGGAGGAGACCAAGAACCC